>NC_141897.1:21967874-21996767 GCF_030686135.1 Camelina sativa
TAGGTTTTATCCTCGAAGACGACAAAGAGGCAGCATCTTATACTGGAATGAAATCTTTGGTAGTCGAAGAACTCAAGAACTATTTCCGTCCAGAGTTGTTGAACCGGATAGACGAAATCGTCATTTTCAGACAGCTTGAGAAGGCTCAGGTTAGTTATTTTCTCCACCTAACCTTATATGGTAGGGTGTGTATAAAAACTGAACCAAACAATAACAGTAGCTTTATGCCGACTCAAAACAGAGACTTTATGAGTAGGGGTGGTTGGTTTATATAAAAACTAAAACTTTGATTCTGCAGATGATGGAGATCTTGAACCTGATGCTACAAGACTTGAAGTCGAGGCTCGTGGCACTTGGAGTCGGTTTAGAGGTGTCTGAAGCCGTCAAGGAACTTATATGTAAACAGGGCTATGATCCGGCGTATGGTGCACGGCCACTCCGTAGAACTGTCACAGAGATTGTGGAAGATCCACTTAGCGAAGCCTTTCTTGCTGGGAGTTTCAAGCCCGGTGACACGGCTTTTGTAGTTCTTGATGATACCGGAAACCCATCCGTTCGGACGAAACCTGATTCTTCTTCTGTACGAGTTACAGACAAGACATCGATCGCATAGTTTCACCACCATTGGAGGATTGTGTATAAAGATTCTTTGATTATAGTTACTTTTCTTATAGCTTGAATTTCAATTGATTGTTGGAAAACCTGTATATATAAAGATACATAGTGATTAGTACGTGAGGTAATTGTATTAACTATTTAATTATAAATATATGTTACTCCTTCGTTTAATCTATGCTTCTAGCGTTCTAGATTTTGAGTCATGCGTTTGGATGAGTGAAAGAAGAGAAGAGAATTATGTGAATCAGGAATTTAGGATTCCTAAACCATTCACTATTGATTAATCTGACATGAAATAGTTGATTACAGACATTTGCAACTTGATTATGAAACTTAACCTATGTAGCATGACACCGAGTGTTTTTTTTTGTTATCTAATCGACTTTTTTAAAACAGCTATCCCTTTTATATGACATTGTCACCAGACCACCTCCCTTAGATGATCAACCGGTACATACCTCTTACCATTCCTGATGCAACTTATATATTGTTGGACCTATGTTGTTTACAAAACTTACAGTGTCTACGTGGACAACTTATTCATTATACAGGATAGGAAACATAACATTTCATTACGTGTACAACTTTTCATTATACAGGTGGTTTTGTCCAAATACCTTTCACCAAACCAAACATTCCGACCTAGATGCCAAATGTTTATAAACCCGTCAGACTGTATAAGCGTCCAATTCTCCAAAAAATTCCACTTCGGATATATTACCCATATCCACAAATCTAATACCCAATGAATACCTACCGAGCTAAAGTGTGTTCCCATTAACATCAAACAAGGAAAACAGGACACACAACAGCCAATACTAACCGTCCCTAATCCACACAGCTTAACGCCATTGGATACAAACTCCACAAAATTAGTGTTCACCCACTACATACTAACACCATCAAACATCCGTCAACATGATGGCAACAGGTTTGAACAACTCGTTCGATTGTGCCCAGTCTCTTTGCTTCTCCCACACCAATTTACTTTTGTTTTCACGACACCATTTATCTGCAAACGGAATACCAAACCCAAAAAAAAGAGTTATGTTTTACAATATCCAATGTTGTAATTGTTAAAACAAAAAACTTTCAAAACTCAGTCACTTACAGGATACTCTCCTATTGAAGGAATCCTCGTCTCTTTTGGACGGTCGGCTGGTTTACGAGCCTCCATTTACATATTAACAACTAGCTGTCAAAAGCACACCATTATACTTCTCGTTGATATGACTCCCATCCACAATAATGACACGCCTCAACTTCCTAAAACCTTCAACTAAAGCCCCGAATGCCAAAAACATATACAAAACCTTTCTCTACCATCTTCGAGGACTTCAGTTTTAATATCGGTTACAGTCCCTGGATTAGCTTCTTTTAAGACATGCAAAAAAACAGGTAGATCCTCGAAAGACTCATCATCCGAACCAAAGATGCCCTCCAAAGACTCTTACCCTTGGCTCTCCAAAATTTGCTGTCAGATGCAGCAACCCTCAGATCCTCAAGAACCATCTGTTGGAGATCCAATGGGGCTGGACCTTTTGTCGGATCAATGTACTTCGCCTTGTACACAGCTGCAATCACTCAAGAGGTTGCTCTTTTCAAATAGTTGTTCCTTGTCTCTATTGGACATGTATGTTCAAGATTAGCTTTCCTAATCTCATAGTAGCCTGAATCCTTCATTTCACATGCTAGAACCCTCCAGTCACAGCTCTCACCAAAACAACTAACTACAAATGAGTTTTTCTTTGTTGTAGTTTGAGTGAAATGAAACATGTTCTTGATAGCATATATCGCTAGAGCAATATGGAAATCCTCTTTGTTTGCAAAAAAATTGCCCTTATATATCCCTTTACCATCATTCTCAATGTCCAGATCGGGTATTTTTTCCCTCTCATACTCGGTGTTGTCAAACAAAGAAAGAATATCAAACTCCTCCTCATCAATATCTTCTAGCTTCATACCGTCCACAAGCCCACTTCTCTGTCCAGGGTTGTGTGTCCATTTGGTTACACCTACATGTTCACCCTTATCTGATTATGACATTTAAACCCACCGATTGTTTTGGTCTTATCTTCTTCTTTTAAAGGAACAACACCATTAACTAACACAGTGTGATCGAAGCAAGAAAAATTATTACACATAACCTCCACAACATTAACTCGACCAAACTAATCACCAATGAAATTCTCCAAAAACTCTTTATCATAGTCTTTGGGGGTAACCACTACCTTTGTCACTTCAGATTCTTCTTCCTCCCCTACATCTTCAAACCTATCACCGACTCCTATACCTTCTGACTAACTTCCTTCTTTTGTACGGGTCTTCCTAGCTGCTACATCCCCGCCAATTTCCACTTCCTCACCACAAGAGCCTTTTATCTTCCACTCTAGTTTTGCCAGTTCAACCATATATTCATCATCAACCTGGGTAGTCTCAATAACCAATGTCTTCGATCCTGCCGTTGATGCTTCTCCAAACAAAACCCTCTTCACTACCACTATTACTAAGACCAGATGACGACCCACAGCTTCGCTTCTTTCGCGTTGCCTCTCTGCAATCTACCTCGATGTCGTCGCCAGCTTTCCTCTTTTCTTTAGCTCTTCAAACGTAACAAACAAATTCAACCCATGGTTCTTACAAAGCATCTCTATATAGTAGTCTAGACCAATATTTGTAGTCACAATCACCGGCAGAGTCCTCATTTCCATCGTCAATTACATAAATGCAGGGATGCAATAACTCAGATTTGCCTTCTTCTCCACCAAACTTAATGCTGCCACAACTGAATCTTCAACATCCACTAACTTGGTCAAAACAGACAATGGAACAACCCGCGACAAGAGTTTATTGTCCACTTTGAACCTCCAAACGCCATCCACAAATAGGGATGTCAATTGGGCTGTCCATGTCCAAATTGTCATGTCCAAATGGACACATACGTTTTATGTACATTCATGATGAAATCCCAAATAGAACCATGTCCAAATAAGTCCAAACCAAATAAGACCATGATCACTTGAACTGTCAATGGAAACCAGATAATACATGAACTAAATTATGCTAAAAACTTATAAACTCATTCATAACACTCATAAATTGATACATAACACTCATAAGTTCATATTAAGTCCATACATAACTCATAAGTTCATACTTATAAATCCATACGTAACTCATAAAATCTTTCTTCTTCTTGAACATTTTGCTCATGGTCTTATTCATGGTCTCTAGTCTTGAATGATGATCTTCCTGCAGACAGTGAGACAATTAACACATGAAATTAAAAAAAAAACCATCAATAGTTTGCTCAAAGTTATAAGAATTAGCATACTTACTAATTCATAATCTTTTTAGTAGCTCTGATCTTCTTTCTTACACCTTCTCCTTTTCCCGGATATTACAACACAATAACTCGGATCATCAAACTGCATTCAAAGTTTCAAATCACACACATTCACAAATGACCCCTAAAGTTAAGTTTTAAAATCCTATCTACAGCTCGGATCACTTTGAACCCCCAAACGTCGTCCATAGAGCAGCTCCAGTTCTGGGATATTACAACACAATAACTCGGATCATCAACCTGCATCATAAAAGATTTGGGGTCATGAATTCATCTCCATCAATGGCTGCAATAATATAAATAACAATTTTGTGTTTCTAATTACTGGTATTAGTGATAAATCTATAAACATTTTTGACCGGAATCATTATCAATAACACAAATTAAGACCAACGGAAACACATATCTATAAACATATTTAGTGTATATATATATTCATGTTTTAAAGTTTATAATCTCTAAACTAATTGTCATTACATTTCTGAAAAAATATGTTTTGCCATGGTTTTTCTTTTGTTTTGCATATGTTTTGCTTTTCTTTCTAATATTTTCTTATAAATTAAATACAGTTCTTTCAAAAACTCCCCTTTCGCAACAGAAAACAAACCAATGTTTTAAGAAAGACATTCAAAATCAAATATTTTGAGTATGTACCCATGTGTTTGGTTTGAACATTTCTATTGTGAGCTCTTTTTAATTGTAATGTAAAAAAACTCTATCAATAACACAAATTTAGACCAACGGGAAAATAATGTTTACTAAAAAAGACCTGTTTTTAAGAATACACATTTAATTATTATTTTTTTTATCTTGGTTGATATCGTCATTTTTTTGCCATGAATAAAGTATACATTTTAATAGTGGGATTAGCAAATAGAAAAATATATATTAAGGTATGTTGATAAATTTTGGTATACAAAAGAATATCTAATGTTTTAACTATGATACCAATAAACAAGTGCTTTTATCAATATTTTAGAATCTAGATCCGATGAAGCTGAGAGAATTACCATCTCTATGAGATCAGAGGACGCTAAGAGAACCACCATGCATCTCAATGAGATCCGAGGAAGTTGGATGAAAAATGAAAAATGTAAGCTTGGAGTAAAGAAGTTGAATCTTGAATGTAATTTTTTTTTTCTCTTTTCCTGATTTTTTAGTGAGTAGAAGAGAGATGTGGACCATTTTTTTTTTTTTGTTAAAGGAGGTGTAAATCTTTTTAAATAGAGAAATATGAAATTGAACTCTTACAGCTTATTTATTAGTATAGTTCAGGTATAAATTCCTGTGATCTATTTCATTTTTCTATTTTAGATTCTTCTCTTAAATTATTACTACTTGTTTTGTGTTATCCCTTCTTTTAATTTTTTTATTTGTACATTTACAATATATTTTGTATGAGAAATGAAAAAAAAACTTAATTCAGTTTATGTCATTCGCATAAATCAGTTCATCAATGCTCACCAACTTCTGAAAGTTTTTAACTTTTTTAGTTTCCCTCTTAGACTTTCTAGCTGTTTCAAGGAAACGAAAAAATGTCTTTGTCATCAACACAGATTTTTAGAGATACGTACAAACTTAGCACTGAGGCATCTTTTTTTCTTTTCGATTAAGAATAACTTTGATTGAGATAATATAATAATATCAAACTGAAATCAAAACTCCATGTATATAGTGTACGTACGTCGTTTTGATTTCACCTTAATTAATTACTATTTTCTATACTTAAAAATTAAAAAGAAAAAGACAAAAAAGAGAACCGAAACTAAACTCAATCTGAATATTCATTTCTACAAGTATAGTAGGATCGGATCCGCGCTACAGCGCGGAAGAATATTCAATATCTATATATTTAAATATAATTAGTAGTAGAAATTAGATATACGTTAAAGTATTATAGAATATTGTATTTGTAAAAATACACACTCAGAACCTATGCTTTATGGACCAACCCGTAAAAGATTATATTAGTATATAAATATACATTTATAATAATACGTATTTACATTTTATATTTGACAAAACCAATTAGTAAAAAATAGATAATCACAATGTACTTTTTTATAAAACAACCCGTAAAATATTAGATTTGTATATATATATTTGTAAGAAATACACACTCACAGTGTATATTTTAATGGACCAACCCACTAAAAGATTGTATGCATAAAAATATTCATTTGCAAAAGATACATCCTCACAATATATTTTGAAGGATCAACCCGTAAAGAATTGCATTCATAAAAATATCAATCCTAACCTAAATATGTAAACAATTAATATAAACTCTATTGTACTATTGTGAGTTTTGCAAACCAACCCGTGCATTTTTGTAAAAGAGAATCCTATATGTATATATATATATATATATATATATATATATAAGATTGTTAGATTTGATTACCTTTTTGACAATATGATATTGAGAAGTAATTTTTTAGGATATTATAGATATTGTAAATCCTTATAATACAGGATTATAAGACAGCAGAATTTTCAATCCAAAAAATATATCAACTTATATTTTTGGATCATTTTTTAATAATGTAGTGTTATTATATATATTTGGTTATTGTTTGTTCTTAAAGTAATGTTACAAAGCTTATAATATATTATGTAATCCAAATGAGGTAATTTTTTTACTTTAAATGATTCCATAAACCGTATAATTTTCAAATTTTAATACAAATAATACAAAATATTATGATTAATAAGTGATTGCGATTGGAATAGTGCCTTTTTTTTTCTGGCAAAACATGTAGAAAAATAAAGAATGTGTTTAATACATGACTTTAGATGGTCAAAGAAAAAAAACTATAGAAAAATATAATATCAGTTGGAATTCATGCTTGCCAAGCGTTTTTATACATATGGAACGTATTGATTATCTCCTCTTGTATGTGATGTTGAATGGAAAAATATAATATCAGCTGTCATTCATGCTTGCCAATTTTTTATTCAAATATATTTGATTTAGATCAGTAATAAAATGGATGTGGAAAAAATAAATCAATAATAAAATGGTGGCACAAAGTTAAAATGCGAAACAAAGAAAATATTCAATATTTTATCCATCTCTAAGAACATATAATCATAATCATGAATCTTATGCATCTTAGCAAGAGAAAATTATATACATTGATAAAAGGACAAAAAAGATTCATCTTAAATATTTGTTATCAGTTTAAACTTAAAAATTTAGTTAAAAAAGAGTACGAGAATACTAACCATACAAAAAAAAATTAGGCATAAAATTAAAGCATAATTTCTTGAACAGGCAATCATTATATGTTTTCGTTTTTGAGAATAAGCTGCAAAACAGATTACATAATTAGTATACTCACAAACAAACGACATGAAATATGAATGTTCCTATAACAAAAAATAAACAATGACACATTTGTTTGGCTTGATAATGAGATGTTAGGTACAATGGTTTTCATAAGAAATAGTGGAGATGTGTGATATATAATTTGCTAATAAGAATATATATATAGAGGTCATAGATAATTAGTTTAGTTTTGATTTCGAAAATAATTAAATTAGAATATATGTGTAATATTAAGTATTATTCAACTTGACATTTTAAGTGATTTGTGTGAAATTTACAAATCTTATGTAATTTAATCATGGATTTTAAAAAGTCTATTAAATTCACTATAATTGAACTGATGATTTAAAAATCTACTTTAAAATCCACTGTTATTCAAAACAATTTTGTGGATTTGGATTTTAATGATTTTTAGGATTCTGGAGGATTTGAGAGGATTTGTTTAGTTAAAAATACAGAAATCTAATCTCACGGTTTCAGGTGGGATTTGAAATTTTTTTACAGAAAATCATATCAACTTCTCTAAAATCTATCAAAATTCTAAATTTCCTAAATCCCATCAAATTCTCCAAAATTATGGTTTGAATACACCCCCTAAGTGTTTTACCATATGTAGTAATTTGAATTTATAAGCACAGTTTTGTTTAGAAAATTCTAAAAATCTGAAATAAATGATGATTTGGTAATATAAATTTCGATTATCTCGTTTCCATAGATATCTCAAATAATATAACCAAATTAAATATGTTTACCTTATATATACAATTTCGAATTTAATAGCTTGATTTTTATGGTAATAAGTTTAAACGGTTTCCCTAAATATTAGCTCATTATTTGTCTAAAACTTAATTCCTTAAAATTAATTATTGTTTTTGATTTTTCAGGTTAATATCCATACCCAACAAATGATCCGATTTGCAAGTATCCAAATGTTAATTTCGGGTTTTTTTTTTAATTTTTGACCCGACCCGATAATTTTGTACTTCTCTTTTACTTATATAGGGATTACTTATATAGGGATGAGATGCATATAAACAAAAAAGAAAAATGCATGCATCACTACAAAAAAACACTGTTTTGAATCATTTGTTTTATATATTTGTATTACTTATAATTAATGCAAATTAATTTTAAATCATTTAATTAGTTAAGTGATTTATATTTTGTTGATGCAAATATTTTACATCAGTTGACATAAATAATTGCATCATTTAATAATTGATGTTAATATGCATCAATTCCAAAAAGTGATGTTAGTTTTCTATCAATTAATATAAATGATGTTAATATTTGTTAGGGTTATAAGAAATGATGTTAAATATCTGTATCAAATACAAATAAGTGATATAAAAGTTAGGATCAATTGGATTAAGTGATTCCAATAAATGTGTCATTTACACAAATTGATGTTAAATATTTATAAATAACTGATGTTAAAATTATTGTCAATTTTTATAAATAGTTATAATAATTGTATCAATTCCTTCTAATAATAACAAATAACAATAAATAAAAATAAAATTTTTATAAAATGACGTTAAAATATCTTAAATTTCATAGAAGAAAAGGCAAATATGTACAGTACATGACTCGAAATCCAAACCAAACCCCAAAACAACTTATAGAAACTTAAACCTATGTTCTTCTAAACTAGAACACAAACAAGTTTACTACTGGCTCCACCAGAGATATACTAGCCTTGCAGTAACCAAACATCCTTCTATCATAGCCATAGGAACAGAGTACTCATAACCATCAAGCAACAACGGTGCAGCGATCACAAAAGGAATCTGAATATATCCAATAGGCATCTCACAGCATTGCCTCAATATCGATTTGTAATCAAATCCATCCGACGGTAATCCTTCCAGAGATCTACGTGTGACTCTCTGCAACGCCTCACGCCAAATTGACGCAGCTCTTTTACAAACCCCGAGACGAGATTCGAGCGACTAAGATGGGATCACACCGTCGTGATGAACAGATTTCACAATCTCCTCAGGAAGCGATTTGGTAACGACAGGTTCCGGGACAGGCAACGCAATTTGGTAACGGAAATGATCGGAGCCGGTGGAGAGCATGTGACAAGGCGGCGCCGTGGCGGTCATCTTCAACGATGGTATCGGCGAGAAAATGATTTCTTCTACTAAATTATAGAGCAAATTACAAGTTAAATAACAATATCTCTCTCTCTATATATAGATATAGTGTTTACCTTTAACAATAGATATATGTTCTTGAAATTTTATATGATTAATTATAGTGATATGGTAAAGTAAGGTGATTGGTGTACCGTGTGCAAATTTTTATACAATTAAAAATAATAAAATCATACATACACAATAACTATCTTACCTATATATAATTATAATGACGTGCATGCATTACAAGATACATTAACACGTACGTACTTGGTTTATTTAATTGTGAACATTAGTTTTGATTTATGGCTCTAGTTGGAGGAGTCTCCCTTAATGAAAATCCAATTCAGTTTTTCTTTTTTGGGCTCAAGACCTTTCTTCTCAACTAGTGTCTTTCATTAGGGTAAGAATAAAACTAGTCTGGAAAAACCTTTCTCAAAAAGTAACCTTTTTAATCTTCAAAGTCTTTCAACGTTTGTTCGTGCCGATCTTATACTTTTAGGCTTTTAGCTCTATTTCCTTTCAGTTGGTTCTGACTTCTCAGCTTTTAGTGGCTTTTGAGTGGGCTTCTCCAAGTCTTAGTCTTTTTCACAGTCGGTAAATTCAGTTATAATTTGTCTTTTTCTAGGGGACCTCATGTCATCTGCTATGGATAAAGCCCTCTTGGCGATGTCTCTTGAAGAAGTGGAAGAAAATTTACCCTTCGAGATGCCGGATTTTCCTGAGTTCATGTTTATGGAGAGAAACTGATGAGGACATCGATAGTAAACTTCCCGAAGAACCCGTTCTGCCATTGCCCGAAGAACCCGTTCTTCCATTTTCTGAAGAACCCGTTCTAACATTTCTTGAAGAACCCGTTCTGCCAACAATGATACACAAACCTATGACAAGGTTGGGAGCAAGAACCTTAAGGGAACAATTCAACAAGTCCATTGAAAGTCTTATTTCTCTCATTGAGCTAGAAGACTCCAAAGAGAAGACTCCAAAAGCATCATTTTTGCCGGTTTTACAAGGAATTAAAGAACCCGTACTTTTCATCATTTCTGAAACCATCAATGAAGGACTGGAGCGTGCATGAGAGCTATTTTCAAGGTAAGTGTTTGAATTCAAATAATAAACAATGGTTCTTTTCTTGTTTTGCAGGAATCGACCGTTGGGTCTTTATGAGTCTTTTATTTATTTAGGTCCTAAAATCGAGTCTGTTATTTTTGCAAGTTTAGTCATTTTATTTGTAATAATTTCGACCCTAGAAGGTCCCCGCTGCTAGATCGTTATATAAGGTCACTTCTCAGCACTGTAACCTTTTCAAGTTTTTATGAAATAAAATAAGAGTTTTCTTAGGTTTTCTTCTGAGATAGAAGCAACCATCCTTTTCTCCTTCTTCTTGTGTGTGAATAATCCTTGAAGACTGAGATTTGACTTATCATAGATCCTTTCATAGATCTGTGTGGCAAATCCACCCATCTATCCTTTCATCTTCCATTGCTACCGATTAAACAAAACAATGTTTTCAACCATTTGTCTATTCGCCATCTCTTCGCTGCGTTCCATCTATCACCCAACAAATAGGCAGAACAGTGTTATCAACCATTTGCCTATTTCCATTTATCCACGTGGGTTCCCTCATCTGGGTTCCTATATCATCTGGTATCATAGCTAAACGCTCAAAATCAGGTTTTATCTATCCCTTTTGTTTCATTTTGTTTCCCTTTGTTTGCTTCGGTTTGTGTCTGTTTCAGTTCGTTTTGTTTCAGTTCATTTTTCACTTTTTTAGATCTGTTATTTTCGTGTGTCTTTGCTCTATTTTGATTGTTTATCTTCTAAAAAGAAAATCCTAAAAAAATTTCGTTCAGATCTGTTTATTTGATTGCCCAAAACCTCCCAAATCCTAGATCTCAGTTTTTGGCAGTTTTCCATATTTGGACCTTTCGACTTCCTGTGCACTTGATCTCTTTTTCCTTATCTTACTAAAACGTTTTTGAACCATGAGAGAACAAGGAGGAGAGGTGAACATGTCTGAGAGGCTTACAGCTATTCAAGCCCAACTCCAAACGCTTGGTGATCGCATGACATGAATTGAACAGCCCCTACTTGCACCAAGAGCACCAGTTCGTAACTTGCCAAGAGGAAACCATGAGGTTGATAATGTAGATCAGTTTGACTCTGAGGAATGATGCGGACATCAGAACTAAATCAAACCGGGAGCATGGCGAACCAACCGGTCTACACACCAAACCGGTCCATGAAGAGCATCTTGGAGAATCTTTTCCCAAATGGAGTTATGATCAAGCACAAAGAGAAGGGTTAATTATTCATCATCAAATTAACTCTAAGAAGTCCAATGGTTCAAGAGGGATCAAGCATCATCATGTCAAATCACCTTATTGTTGGGATATGACTGTTGCACTCTTTTTCCCTTGTCTAGGGTTTTTCCCACTGGGTTTACCTAAAAAGGTTTTTAATGAGGCAACACCAAGTCATCAAAGAATCATTTACCATTCAAATGATTCAAAGATGACACAAGAAGTCATAGCTGAAGTACTTGTTGGACTACTCGCTGGACCTGCTGAACTACTTGCTGACAGACATGCTGAACTACTCGCTGATGGACTTGAACTACTCGCAGATGAATCAGACATCATTGCAAGCTATGAAGAGTTTCGGCCTTTTGACACCTGGACCAGCTTTAGAGGAAGCCCACACCCCTATTTGATTCACCATAAGTCCCCAGCCCATGGAGAACAACCCATGAGAAGACCCAAGTCCAAACCACCCTTTGAATCATGTTCGTTGATATACTTGGAGCCAGATAAGGAAACTTCCATTTGCCTTTACTTGGACATGCCTCAAATATACATATGGGACCCAAGAGAGCCTTTACATCCACTAGAGAATATTTAGAGGATATTCACACGCAATAATAGCCATTGGATCAGGCGGATTCAATTCTATTATTACTTGCCTTTTTCGGACCCGATTGTCATCAATGCACAACGACTAGTTCCTATTTTATTTTTGTGCATATTCGAGTTTCCACAAGTGCCTAACAAGCTTCCAAGACGTCACCACTTCCTCCCAGAGTTAATGAGATACAAGGCACATCTTCTTGCCTTATTTGGAATGATTCTACACTTAATGGTCTAACGATCATTTTTTTCATTAATTGTTGCGATTTATTTCTTGTTTTAGAACACTATTGTTGAGCCTATATATGCTCATTAGTTCGTTCATTGTAAATGACCCTTGATCATTTTAAAAGTAATAGAAACGTTTTCTTCTTTACAAAGTTTGAGTCTTTGTATTGCTTTGTTCTTTAGTTCTTTGTGAGTGATTCACTTAGTGCTTCAGAATCCTACGGATTAAGTTTGTTGAATGATTCAACATCCTTCATTCGTTCATTGATCGAGCGAGTCGATTATCCCACCGATTGAGCGAGTCAATCACCCATCTATCCATCGTACCACCCCTTGATTCACGAGAGAGTGCTTCAGAGCCAGCACGTGAATTCCACCTTCCGCAAGATAAGCTTGGAATCTCTTGATCCTTGTGTGATCTTAAGTTGGAGTGATTCCAATCTTATATCAAGGAAGAACATCCTGATCTTAATCAACACCAAAGGCCAAGGAGACACTACCAACAAGGTAAGGGACGAGATGAAGGACATAAGAGAAGGAGACTATGATCTTAAGCTCAATCCGCCGACATTTGCTGGAAAGGTTAATCCTGAAGCTTACATTGATTGGGAAAGACGTATGGATCATATATTTGGATACTACAACTTTTTTGAACAGAGAAAGGTATCCTTAGCTGCTGCTCAACTTACCGACAATGCCTTAGCTTGGTGGGATAGAGAAGGAGGCATAAACATATACCAATCACTACTTGGGATGATATGAGGTTTCAGCTAAGAAAGAGATATGTCCCAGCTTATTACCACCGAGAGCTACAAAAGAAGTTCCGCAAGCTCTCACAAGGAAGCAAATCTGTTGAGGAATACTTTGAAGAGTTTGAATCTCTTAAAAACAGATTGGAGGTAGAAGATTCTGAGGAGAACTTGATGGCGCAGTTTCTAGATGGTCTTCATGATCGGATTGCTAGAAAGGTGGAAAGAAAAACATATCATGATCTTGAAGAGTTGTTGCACCTAGCAGTCCAAGCTGAACAACACATCAAAAGGAAGACAGCCTCTACTAACCGCAGTAAGACTCCATGGACACCACCACCTCAAAAACCTTTAGACAAGGGAAAATCTCTTGATGTGGACCAGAGATTTAAAAGAGCTGAAATGAGGCATCAAAAGTAACCAAACCAGAGCAAGGTAAGCCTACTAACCAAAGAGCTCATGATATTACTTGTTTTAAATGTCATGGAAAAGGACACTATGCACGGGAGTGCCCAAACCAGCGAGTGATGATCCTTAAAGCCAATGGAAAGTATGAATCACAAGATGAGGAAGAAGAAAGTGATGAATCTGACAAAGATATTGTGGACTATCCAGAGATGGGAGAGCTTCTAGTCATAAGAAGGGCTCTTAGCACTCTTTTTGATCCTAAAACAATTCAAAGAGAAAATTTCTTCCACTCTCGCTGCTCCATAAACTCCAAGGTATGTAGCTTAATCATTGATGGTGGTTCATGTACTAATGTAGCCAGCAAGTATTTGGTTGATAAGCTAGGTCTCCAAAAGACAAAGCATCCCCATCCATATCGACTTAAGTGGCTCAATGATGAGGTTGAACTAAGGATCTCCGAGCAAGTCACCAGACCATTCACCATAGGCAAATATTCAGACCAAGTTGGGTGTAATGTGGTTCCTATGCAAGCTGGACACCTTCTTCTAGGACGGCCATGGCAATTTGATAAGGAGACTTTACACAATGGTCGAAGCAACTACTACCCTTTCTCGCACAACAACAAGAGGCATACTCTAGCTCCACTCACCCCTCAAGAAGTGCATGAAAGGCAACATACCATGTCAAAGGGAGCTAAGTCAAATAAAACTAATCTTTACATAACATCTTCTACTGTCTTGAAATCTATTAATTCACAGGACAAAGTGCTACTAATGATCTTCACAGATGGGAATTATGTGAATCAGGAATTTAGGATTCCTAAACCATTCACTATTGATTAATCTGACATGCTCATAAGTTACGATAATGTATTCTCCCCAGCTTTGTAAATACTAAATAGTAAATACTCTTTGTTTATTCTCGTCTTAATCCTTTTTAGAAAGAAAAAAGTTGGAACCATTAGATTTCTACGTTGATGTAAAAGCAAACAACTACTAAAGTTGAAAAACTACGAAAGGGTCATGTTCCTACATTTCCCAACAGAAAAAGCAAAAGATTTACATAGTAGTTAGTTAACCCCTGATGGTATAACCCGAGACCTTCAATGAAGAGAAATCGCTTCTGAACGTCCTCTTTAGAGACACAACTCACAGTTAGATAAGGCTGTTCAGATTTGGATGTAGCGTGGACCAAAAAAGAAAACACCAAATCTCTCGATACTCGTTCATCGGTTTTAAGCTACTTGAACTTCTCCTTCTGTAAATAATGCATCATAGACTTAGTTAGCGTTTTGCAATATTTGATCCCACAATGTCAAATGCAGAGAAAAGGGAGACTATAGGCTGTCTTACCAAAGAGACGAGTAGCCATATTTGCTTGTTCATCCACATCAAAGTTCAACTTCTATAAAAGAAAAAATACCCACAATCGTAGAACTCACATTATAAAAAAATAAAAACTCTTTCTCTAAAGCACAAGACAAGAACTATGTGATATAATTAACTTACAGAAAGCAAAATGCACATAGAAACATACCCGTAGAACATGACTGATCTCAAAAGAAACACATATGCTTCTAAGTTGTTTTTCTTCCTTGTAGAGCTTCGACAATACCTCATGGTTTACCTTCCATTGACCTTTCATCTGTTGTTCTCAGAAACCATTAAGAAGGTGAGAGAGATAATGAAACTACCTGACCCGTTTTTTTTTAAGAAATAATATATAATAATAATAAAAAAACTACAACTAGCGGTCCCATATCCACTAGCCACTCAACCACAATCACAACCAACAGCGGAAAAACAAATACCAATATCAAATAAATCCAATAAATAATAACCAATAACCACTTATAGCAATTCCAATAACCAACAATAGGGAATACATAGAACCAACAATCCTAACAATGTTTTAATAACCCAAGTCTAGTAACCTACCAATGCCAGACAACAACCAGTCGAGTCCCTAGAACATCCTCCTCTTCATCGCCTTGATTCCACGATCACACTTTGCCTTTACCTGCACCACAAACACAAATTGCAATGCATGAGTATTTTATAAACACTCAGTAAGGCAATCCTCCCATCTACTGGACTATACACAAGCAATAGAGATACTCTAACCATCAAACAACATTCAACAAACAAACCAGGCTCTGCATCGACCGACACAAGGCTTGCATCGACCGACACCAACTGGGGACTGCATCGACCGATGCTTGATATGCATCGACCGATGCAAGGTTCAGTTGCATCGACCGATGCTCCCATTGCATCGACCGACGCATGCTCGACATTACGCGGAAACCCTAATTGCATCGACCGACACCTCCACATGGCATCGACCGATGCTCCTAAGTCAATGTTCGCCGTCCTCGCACTGCATCGACTAACGCACATGCCGAGCATCGTTTTCTCCGAAGCTTCTCGACGGATCTTTGTTCCTACAAGCAACAAACTCGATCCCAAGCCACAAGAAAGCTTCCTAACGCCTCAAATAACATTCTAACAAGCCTAACAACACATAAACATACAGATCAGAGAAATCTCCAGCTTAGATAAGCCATGGTCATGTACTTACCTCTGCCACAGAAGAAATCCGACCCTAACAAAAGAAGAAAACGCTCCAATGAAAGCTCCTAGGAAGATCCCAGCTACAGATCTCTACAGAAACAGCTTCCAACTCCAAGAATCTCCCAAGAACGCTCAAGAACACGAAGAACTCTTCTCTCTCCCTTTAGTTTCTCCCAAAACGGCTGAGCTCGCCTAATGAGACAAAACACGAACTTAAGGGTTTTTTCCTTACCCAAAACGCAGCGTTTAACTTAAAACTCGACCGAGAAAACCGGGATTTCGGTTCACGGATATTACATCAGTCAAGGACTCTCGTGCAACCGTCTCCACGGCCCGCACACCTCCGACCGATGTACGAAAGGTCACCTCTAGGTGATAGACTCACGCTCCAGACATTATTTGCTCTCAACTTTTGGATTTTCCCTTACTCACAGGCCTAAGCCTTGAGTTTTTATTGGCTCCTTACAGACTGAAGCCTGCATGCCAAAGTATTGGCTCCTCATCGGGTTGCCACCCTACAGCGCGCCCCCGAATCGTCATCCGAAGTCGATATACCAACCATACTCCCAACCCACAAAGTCTTAGAATATGACGGTACTAGGAGAACCTAAGTCCCCCAAGAGTCGCAAGCAAACAATTCTGAACACGTCTGAGTCCTACCCCTATCTAGGTTTCCTCCTCGTGGCTCGCGTAAGACAACACGATGTCCTACCAACCACATACCCCCTCACTGGAATACCTCATGACCACCAACGATCATCTCACTACCCCACAGGCCGCCACAAAGGCCAAACAAATGTCCTAACCAGGACCGCCACCAAGGACAAACAAATGTCCTAAATAGGACCGCCACCAAGGCCAAACAAATGTCCTAAACAGGACCGCCACCAAGGCAATTCATCCCGAAGGACCGTCACAAAGACCACTCGTCCCGAAGGACCTCCTCAACAGACAACTCTGGCTAAACAGCCCGCCAGAAAGGCCACACATCTGGCTAAACAGCCCGCCACAAAAGCTACATAATGGCTAAACAGCCCGCCACAAAGGCCACACACGGATAAACAGCTCGCCACAAAGGCCACACACGGATAAACAGCCCGCCACAAAGGCCACACACGGATAAACAGCTCTCCAAGGCTCACAATCACCAAAAATGGACAACTTCTAACTCACATAAAACTTTCCGTTTTTAGACTTCCACTTTTGGAAACTTTCCTTTTTAGAAACTTCTATTTCAGGAAAACTTTCCCTCGAACACCGCCTCACGGAAACTTCGTACCCCGAACACCACCTCATCTTGTTACATAGTCGCACAACCAACCACCCCTAAGCGACCAAGTAAACAAGAGAGATGGGCTGGAATACTTTATTCCCGCTCCAGCCACATACTACAACTAAGACCACGCTAGACAAGTTCAAGTCGCGACCTGCTTCTCGAATCACTTCTTGAACCTTGCCTTCATCCTCGCCTCTGGCTCCAAAGTCTGCTCCTGAAAACCATCACAGTCCTATAGGACTCTCATCAAAGGAATCTTCTTCTTCCGAAGTTCCTTGATCCTACTCTCGAGCACCCTCACTGGTCTCGCTTCCAAAGTCATGTTTGGCTGAAGATCCTCAGGAATCTTAGCCAAAAACTGATCATCCTCACGGAGACACTTCCGCAACATAGACACATGGAAAAACTTATGAAATGCTCGCATAACCTCAGGTAGCTCCAGTCAATATGCCAGTGGTCCAACTCGCTCAATCACTCTGAACGGACCCATATACCTCGGACTCAACTTAGTCACAGTCAATGACCTGTTCGGACTCCGCAACATGGCCATCTTGAGGTACACTCTATCTCCAACCTGAAACTCAAGATCTCTCCTCCTCCTATCGGCATAACTCCTCTGTCGATCCTGAGCTTCCTTCATGTTCTGCTTTAGAACCTGAATCTTCTTGGAGGTCTCCTGAACAAAATCTGCCCCGTACATGCTCATCTCCCCCACCTGAGTCCAGCATAACGGTGTACGACACGACCTCCCATATAAAGCCACATAAGAGGCCATCCCGATACTCGCCTGGTACACACATCCTCAACAATCGAGCACACACATCCTCAACAAATCCTACAACGTCTAGATCGTCCTCTCTGACTGTGCATTTGTCTCGGGATGATAAGTTGTATTCATATGCAACTTAGTGCCCATCTCTGCCTGAACGCTCTCCAGAACACCGAAGTGAACTTAGAATCCCTATTGGACACAATGCTCGATGGCACCCCATGCAATTTGACTATCTCCTTCACATAATTCTTAGCCAACACCGCTGCTCGATCAGTCTTTTTAATGGCCAGAAAATGTGCCGACTAAGTCAACCGGTCCACAATGACCCATATAGCATCAAACGTTCTGGACCCTGGGAAACCTACCACGAAGTCCATAGTAATCATATCCCACTTCCACTCCGGAATGGGAAAACTCTTCAGCAATCCACCTGGTACCTGATGCTCAGCCTTCACTAGCTGACACACATCGCACCTCGTAACCCAACTAGCCACGTCCTTCTTCATCCCGACCCAATGATAGTACCTCTTGAGATCACGGTACATCTTAGTCGCTCCTGGATTAATAGAGAACATGCTCGCATGAGCCTCCCTCAGGATCTCCTTCCTCAACTCCTCATCCTTAGGCACACAAATCCGCCCATGCACCAAAATAGTACCATTAGCCGAAACCTGATACTCTGAATCAACATCCTTTGAGGCATTCACCAGCCCCAAATCCTTCTCCTGAGCCAACCGCACTATGCTCAACAGATCTGCTCTATCAGCTGCCATCAAACCCAACGGCTCCTGTGAAACAGCACACAGACTCAACGCACTGATCTCTCCTACCAAAGACTCCATATCTTGCTCCTGAGCCGAAGCTGACCGCTTCCGACTCAAAGCATCAGCAACCAAGTTAGCCTTACCAAGGTGATAGGCTATCTCCAAATCATAATCCGCCACCAGCTCCATCCACCGCCTCTGCCTCAAATTTAGCTCAGACTGAATGAATATATATTTCAGGCTCTTATGATCTGTAAACACATGTACCTTTGCACCATAAAGATAAGATCTCCAAATCTTCAGGGCAAAAACTACATCACCCATCTCCAGGTCATTAGTAGGATAGTTGTTCTCATGCTTCCGCAACTGCCGCGAAGCATAGGCAATCACCTTCCCATGCTGCATCAACACACACCCCAAACCAACCCTTGATGCATCTATATAAACCACATAGGGTTATCCCTGCTTAGGCAAAGCCAAAACTGAAGCAGTAGTCAACATCTCCTTCAGGCTTGCAAAGCCCTCCTCGCACTCCTATGACCAACCAAAAAGAACATACTTCCCTATCAACTTAGTCATAGGATGTGCTCTGCTCGCAAACCCGCAGAAACCTCCTGTAGTAACCTGTCAACCCAAGAAAACTCCTAATCTCTGTGGCATTCTGCGGTCTAGGCCAATCCCTGATAGCTTGAATCTTCTCCGGATCTACAGAAACACCATCTACAGACACAATGTGACCCAGAAACCCATCTCACACTGCCAGAAACTACACTTGTTCAGCTTAGCAAACAACTTCTGCTCACGCAGCTTCTCCAAAACTGGTCTCAAATGCACTGCATGCTCCTCAGGACTCTTAGAATAAACCAGGATGTCGTCGATAAAAATGATGACAGACACGTCCTGAAACTCCTGAAACACGTTGTTCATCAATCTCATAAACGTTGCTGGTGCGTTAGTCAACCCGAACGACATCACCACAAACTCAAAATGGCCATACCTCGTCTTGAAAGCCGTCTTCCTCACATCTACCTCATCTATCGGGATCTGATGATAACCCGACACCAGATCTATCTTGAAGAACCAAGTAGCACCTCTCAACTTATCCAACAACTCATCAATCCTCAGAAGAGGGTACTTGTTCTTCAGAGTGACCCGGTTGAGACCCCTGTAATCAATACACAAGCGGAAACTCCCATCATTCTTCTTAACAAATAACATCGGCGCTCCCCACGGTGATACACTAGGACGGATGAATCCCTTGTTCAACAAATCCTCTAACTGCTTCTTCAGCTCTGCCATTTCTGCTGGACCCAATTTGTAAGGAGCCTTGGATAACGGTGTCGTCCCTGGTTCCAGTTCAATCGTATAAGGATCAGAGCGAGATGGTGGTAATCCCTGCAATGACTAGAACACATCCTCAAATTCCTCCACGGCCTGAATACCGCTAACCGTAGACTTTTCCACTGACTCTAGCATAGATATAACCAAATAAGCCTCACGGCCCTTCTCGATCATCTTCCCAGGCTGAATGGCCGAGATCACGAGACTCCCCGAAGTCGGTCTAATCCCCTGAAAAACCAACTTCCCTCCTAAGCGCTTAAACTCCACTCTACCCCCGATGACAATACAGATGAACCATATGCTGATGCAACCAGTCCATCCTTAAGATAACATCATACAACTCCACTGGGTTGATAAACAAATCCGCAGGCCTAGACTCCCCCGCGATCTAAATATCAATACCCCTCGCTCGACAAATGAATCTCAGAAACTTGTCTCCAGCAACTCTGAAAACTCCCGCACGCTCTCTGGGATCTCTCCCGATACCCGTACTCTCTTCACACTTCGGGGTAATGAAGCTATGAGTAGCTCCAGAATCAAACCTAACATGGGACTTAAACCCTCCCACCAACAAGGTCCATACACAAATTCATGTGTTGAGAACCTAACACTTTATCACAAGACAACATAAAATCTGAACTTACTAAGAATTTACAAAGACAAAGTACCAGAAATTATACCTGTATCTCCCCGACACTGGTTCCACCAGTCTCTGCAGTCGTGTAAACCTGTGGCGCCTGCTCAATCCGTGCCACCTGCTGGCCTCCTGGTTGCACCTGCTGCAACGCTGTCACTGCTATCCGCTGCAACTTGGGACACAAGGGCCTGATGTGCCCTAACTCCCTGCAATGATAGCATACACGACCTGTTGCCGTCCGAGCACTCCTCTTGGGACAGCTAGCAACTTGTGATCCTTGCTCTCACAACCGAAGCAACTCGCACCACTAGGCCTCTACATAACCTCCAATCTACTCTTGGTTCCCTGCGCAGGCTTGCCGCCCCTGCTATAACCTCCCTGATGATGAGCCTTACTAGGCTGAACTGCTGGGCTAGCCGCCACTAATTGTGCCCGGATATCCTCCTTGATCCCTGCTGCAGTCTCAACCAGCTCTTCACGCGTAGCATAACTCCTCCCTCTACAGTGAACCCTCAACTCGTCACTTAGGGCCCTCAAAAACTCCTGATTTGAGCCTCCTCAGTCTCCATATCCCGACCCCCATACCTCAGAGTCGACTGAACTCCAAGTCAAGCTCCCGCACTGCCGAGTCCCCTGAGCTAGCAGAAGGAACTGCACCTCCAACCTATCTAGTGCCTCTCTAGGAAAATACTTTTGGTTGAACTCCAAGACGAAGTCAGCCCAAGATATCTCCCTCTGCACTCTCCTAGCAGCCATTACACTCCACCACAACTGAGCATCAGCAGTCAAATGGTGGACCCCAATGTCCACCCAAAACTCCTCAGGACATCTCAGAGTATGGAAGTTACGTTCCACACTCGTCCTCCACGCATCCACAATAGTAGGATCAATACCTCCGGAAAACCGCTCGGTACCAATACGGCCCATCTCTCTCAGCATGCTGACATAACGAGTATGAACCCATACATCCGCAGCCACTGGCTGCTGCTCCTTCGCCACCACTGGTGGCACTACCTGAACCTGAGCTGTTGCCATTGGCGGCAACCGCGCTATCAACTGTGCCAGCAAACCCGCAAGGTCGACACTCGGGACTCCACCCACTGGGACTCCCACACCTGGAAACCTAACATCACCGGCTACTGGAGCATCAACACCGCCCCCTCCGGCCACACTCATGGAATCCCCCTGGATACCATCCGACTCGCCAACACCCTCGGCTGTCACACTCTGGTCTGCAGTCTCACTGACCATTGGGACTCTGCCCCTACCACGACCACGTCCGCGTCCATGACCATGTCTGCGTCCACGACCACGACCATCAACAGCACCCTCTCTAGCCATCTACACTACCATGAACAAAAGGCTAAGCACCGTGGTATCACATTGTACGCTCGAAGATGATTTTCTAGGACTTCATTCCACACACAATTGACTAACTCACATAATCAATCAAAGCATGCAATCCCAACATCAACAACAGAAACCTAGTGAACCCAAACCTAGAACCGTAAGGGCTCTGATACCAAACTGAAACGACCTGACCAGTTTTTTTTTTAAATAAATAATAAATAAACTACAACTAGCTGTCCCATATCCACTAGCCACCCAACCACAATCACATCCAACAGTGGAAAAACAAATACCAATATCCAATAAATCCAATAAATAATAACCAATAACCACTTATAGCAATTCCAATAACCAACAACAGGGAAAACATAGAACTATCAAACCTAACAATGTTCTAATGACCAAATCTAGCAACCTAGCAATGCCAGACAACAACCCATCGAGCCCCCAAAACATCCTCCTTTTCATCGCCTTGATTCCACGATCACACTTTGCCTTTAACTGCACCACAAACACAAATTGCAATGCATGAGTATTTTATAAACACTCAGTAAGGCAATCCTCCCATCTACTGAGCTATACACACAAGCAATAGAGATACTCTAACCATCAAACAACAATCAACAAACAAACTACGCTCTGCATCGACCGACACAAGGTGAAACAACCCTTCCCGTTTTTTTTTTTAATAAAAATACTAATTCACTAGTGGTCCCATACCCACTAACAACCTAGAAACAATCAACAACAGCGGATAACCAAAAAAATTCCATTAAACCAATAAGAATTCCAACAATAACAATCCAATAACCAACAATGCAATAATCCAAAATCAACAATGAAATAACCAAGTTCCAACATTCTACAATGTTCTATGAACTCAACACTAGCAACCTAACAATAGCTAGATCACAATCATTCAAGCCTCTAGAACATCCTCCTCCTCATCGCCTTGATTCCACGATCACACTTTGTCTTTACCTGCACCACAAACACATATTGAGATGCATGAGTATTATTTAAAACACTCAGTGAGCCCATCCTCCTATCTACTGGGCTATACACACAAGCAACTGAGATTCCATTGTTAAGCTAAACAAATAACACAATCAACACATCAAATATGGTGTCGACCGACACCACACTGGTGTCGATCGACACTACTTCTGCAGACGCGAACTGCACGAACTCGAGCGTCGATTCACCGTTTCAAATCATCTCGAAACCGTCCCAAACTCACCCAAATGCCTTAGGAACCTATGGGAAACACAAAAACAACAAACCCAAGCAAGCAAACACCACAAATAGACAAAGAACAGCCAAACAAAAGAGATCTCAGGCTTAGATCAGCCATGGTCAAGCACTCACCTCTTTTGCAGGAAGATTTGATTGAGAAACGGTTGAAACAACACCTTAGGAAGCTTCTCCTTCGTTCCCAACAACAGCTCTCCCTTCTACAGATACAGTTCTCGCCAAAAACCACCAAAAACAAGCCAAAATCTCAAAAACCACAAGTTCTCTCCTTTCTCTCTTTTTCCTCTGCAAACGGCGACGACAACACCTTCTAAAACCCTTAACTTGTCGCTTCCCCTCTTATATACTCGGTTTAGATAACTAAACCAAACCAACCAAACCAAAAATTGTGAATTAAAACCAAACCCGACAAACCCAGAAATAGTGGTGTCGATCGACACACACCTGGTGTCGGTCGACACTCACTCTAAAAATCCAAAAACTGGTTCGCAGATGTTACACAAGGCTTGCATCGACTGACACCAACTGGGGACTGCATCGACCGATGCTTGATATGCATCGACCGATGCAATGTTCACTTGCATTGACCGATGTTCCCATTGCATCGAACGACGCATGCTCGACATTACGCGGAAGCCCTAATTGCATCGACCGACACCTCCACATGGCATCGACCGATGCTCCTAGGTCAATCCGCACCGTCCTCGCACTGCATCGACCGACGCACAATGTGCATCGACCGACGCACATGCCGAGCATCGTTTTTCCCGAAGCTTCTCGCCGGATTTTCGTTCCTACAAGCCACAAACTCGATCCCAAGCCACAAGAAAGCTTCCAAACGCCTCAAATAACATTCTAACAAGCCTAACAAACACATAAAGATACAGATCATAGAAATCTCCAGCTTAGATAAGCCATGGTCATGCACTTACCTTTGCCACAGAAGAAATCCGACCCTAACACAAGAAGAAAACGCTCCTAGGAAGCTCCTAGGACGATCCCAGCTACAGATCTCTACAGAAACAGCTTCCAACTCCATGAATCTCCCAAGAACGCTCAAGAACACCAAGAACTCTTCTCTCTCTCTTTAGTTTCTCTCAAAAGCGGCTGAACTCGCCTAATGAGACAAAACACGAACTTAAGGGTTTTTTCCTTTACCCAAAACGCAGCGTTTAACTAAAAACTCGACTGAGGAAACCGAACATGCATCGGTCGATGCACTATTTCGGTTCGCGGATGTTACATATAAGCATCTATGATTAATTTAAACCACCTAAAATTCACTGGACAAACCTGCATACAGACTAGCTTGGAGTCACTTTTCACTTTAATTTTCGTGTAACCTTTCTCAATAGCATGCTTCAATCCTAGGATTAATCCATGATATTCTGCTGCATTGTTTGTGGCAATTCCTAAACCTTGACGTATTTTACAAATCTGTTCTCGAGAAAATTGATATTAAGATACAGAACTGCATTCTCTAATTAAACAACCGTGGTTTTAAAAGAATTGATACCAAGCTTCCGTCTTCAGTTTTCAGTACTGCTGCAGCGCCTGAGAGACCAGGGTTTCCTTTTGATGCACCGTCAAACTCAATAATGCAAGTTTCCTACCACATTAGGAGAAACAGAATTATATCAACTTGAGAAAAAGATTCTGCATCCAGTCCATTGAAACTATGAAGTATAAGTGATATCAAAACACGCACATCTGAGGTATCACGAGATGACTTCAGCTTCGCAAGCTTTTCCAAGGGATCAAGTGACATGGAAGCTGAAGGAAGTTGATCCTGTGAAAAATGAATACACATGCAGTGAGCTTAATTCTTTCTCTCATAATCATCCAACTTCAAACTACAATCTATGACAGTTAATATAACCACTCGGTTCAAAATCCAACATCACGAATCAAGGCAAATGCAGATCACAATATAATATTCACCTGGAAAAGACCAGGAGCAAGAGCTCCAAACATATCCTCTTTCAAGTCTGAAGCTCTAAAACAATAGAGTGGTTTCTTCATTCCAACAGAAGGAAGATACTCATCTGTGTCTTTGAGCAACGAGTATCCCTTATAAACGCTAACCGGAAGATCATGTACCTGCCACATCAACTTCTCTTATAATCCCACCTAAAGAAAAAGTATTTATATACATACACAAGAGATTGAAAAGGTAAGATGAATTCACCGAAGATCCAACTTGAGATTGACAATCACTTAAATCCTTATAGATTGCAACAATGTCACCCTTACGAACAACGAAAAAGGCGTCTTTCTCTTTATCCGAAACAGCGCTGCTTGACGTTTTTGATTTAGCAGTCGTTGATCTTGATGAGTAGCAATGAACACTAGATAGTCCAAGTGCATTCACACATGAAGAAGGCTTTAAAATGGATTTTGTAGGCATATTATAGAAGAAGCATTGATTCCAAGGAAAGTGAGAACTGATGACATAGCTGGACTTCTTAAACAGTCCCAAGTACTTCATACCCTTACAATGTAGTTAATTACAGCCACTGAGAGATTTATGGAAGAAAAACAAAAAAGCACACAACTTTAGTTAACTACAGAGACACAAGACCAAACTTTAGGATTATATATATCGCTATTGAAGAACACTGAAGCTAATAGCCTATTCAAAAATCACATTTTTCGCACAAAGACCACTAATAAGATACAAGTGGGACGATCGAAAGAGAAGAAAACAAAAGAAGAGACAACATACCTGAGAGGGTTTCGAGGAGGAAGAACCTCACCGGAGGCCTTTTTCTAGTCGGCGTTTGTGATTGGAGTTGTTTGAGCGGTGTTTCCGGTGACAACGAGACGCTGTAGTGTACCGGAACTGGAACTAGAAGTCAATTTTTTTGGTCTTTTCGTTTAGTATAAAGCAAGATTCGAAACGACGTCGTTATGAATCCCTATTTCGAAATCACCGTCGTTTAGCGTAAAACGTACTTTACACAAAAAGTTTTAAATTGGGTGGTTTAATCTTATGCATCTTTGTTTTGCCCAAAAATATAAAAAAAAATCTGTATGCATCTTTCATCTTTGTATGGAACATGAATCATGAATGTTACAGAGATTGTTCATTGTTAATATAGATCTTGCATTGGTCTCTATTAATAATTCCTAGGGGATAAATTGATCATAGGGTTTATACAAAGTCTCGCAATAAGCTAAATCTTTTTTTTTTAACAACAACCAAAAGATTGACTTACACAATCCAGTTAACATAGGTACCACATGCGATTGAGTACATACTTGTTGTGCTAATCGATCTACAAGTACATTTGCATTTCTTGAGATCAAGGTCAACGAGAAACTTGAGAATTCTTCCATATCTACCTTGATGTCGTCGAAATAGGTAGAGAAAGCCGGCCAGTCACACGGTGAAGACACCATTTTCACCAAATCTAAGCAGTCTGTGAGAAATGCTACATTCTTGAAATCATGTTTGATCATACGTCGCAAAGCCCACACAAAGGCTTCAACCTCAGCGTGAAGTGGTGAGAGACTGCGCCAAAAATTTGAGGCACCCATGAGCAGAGAAGAGTCTTGGGACGACATATACACCCAGGCTACACCTGGAAACTTGTATGTGTCTCGTCAACAAAACAACAGATTCCAGTATAAACAGTAGGAAGAGAAACACCTTCCCGCACCAACCGAAGCTTGGAACGCGGTGTAGCTGTAATACCCTCCTCCTCAACCTGAGCCGCAAACCAGGCTGTTGCCTCCCTGGCCGCCAACCGTGCTATCTCGGCCGGCCTTTCCACCTAATTTTCGAAAATAATTGCATTCCTAGATTTCCAAATATACCACAATAAGCTAGATCTGTTTTATTTGGTATTTGATTTTCTCATTTGAATTGTTTTGTCGATTTAACTTTACACACAAAAAAAATCTTCGATTTAGATTTTTTTTTTTCATACTTCTTTTGTTGATAGTCTCTATGTTTGCACACTACTGTATAACCTCTATAAATGAATGAAGTTGGCACCATAAAAATTTATTAATTTAAAGAGGTTTTAATTTATCAATAAATTAATAATTATTATTTTGTAGAGAGACTTTCCTAATTTGGTAATTTTTTTCAAAAGAAAAGTTTTAAAATAAGGTTGAATTAATATAACTAATCTTTTTCTAGAATGAAAATAATAATTATCATATTTTGAAGCGAATACTCAAAAAAATTTATATAGTAAAAATAGTTGAAATGAACTCTAACAAAAATTAGTGTTTATATATATATATATATATATACATATATTTTGATAATTTTATATAATTATTAATTTATATTATTGATGGTACAATATTTTTATATAGGATTTTCAAAAAAAAATATTATCTTATTATTTTATCGAATTATGTCCAAAAATATATTCGCTCAACTTGAAACGAGAAAGATATATTAATTTATAGCGATTATTATTTTAAAGAGTATTAATTTATAAAAGTTCTACTGTATACTATATAGACAAGGACAAAAAGTTAAAAAGCTAAACAAAACGACATGACTACAAGAGCGTCGTACTAGTAGATTTTTTTTTTCTTTTCTTTTTATGTTAAAGGGTAACACGGGTATTCAACTTGTATTTTAAGAGATTCTAGAGTATTCTTAAAATCACTTGTTATTCAATTGATGATTTTAAAAAATCTTTTAAAATCCTATGTTATTCAACTTGAACTTTATGTAAAATCACTTAAAATAATTCACAATCTCTTGTTATTCAAACAATCATTTATAAAACCTACTTGAAATCTATTGTTATTCAATACATCACAGCTTTTTTTTTAAATGGTATTTTGAATGATTCTAGGAGACTTGTTTTGTTTTTTTAGTTGAAAAATATTTATAATAAAATCATACCTGTTTAGGTAGAATTTTGAAAGATTTCAAAAAAAAATGTCTAATACGAAAAATAAACACAACTATTTTTTTTTTTTGGCTGAGGCTAAGGGAGCTTATGCAGGAATTTGGGTTGATAAAGATGGGTTTATTGCAGAAGGTCCGAACATGAATGTTGCATTTGTTGTTAATGGTGGTAAGGAGCTTGTAATCTCGCGGTTTGATAACGTTTTGAGCGGATGCACAACAAAGAGAACGCTTACACTTGCTGAAGAGCTAGTAAAGAAGGGGATGCTTAAAAGTGTGAAAATAATGGATGTGACAGTCGAAGATGGGAAGAAAGCAGA
>NC_141897.1:21996867-22060035 GCF_030686135.1 Camelina sativa
AACGTAAGTTTCTTTACCCTGTGTGAATTCGTGTTATCTCTTTATAGTTTTTTGGTACTGAAGACTTTGTGGAATTTGGATGATATAGAATAAGAAGAGTAGGGTGATTGTGAAGCCTATATCGAAGAAGAATCAAGAGGATGTTAGTCATGTCACTGGTGATAAGATTCCCAAGAGTTTTGTCTTTTCTAGGATGAAACTCCCTCCCTCTGTTAGACAACTTCAGATGGATTTGAGGAAGCTTATGCTTCCCTACACTGCTCTCAGTCTTAAGGTCTGTTTTCCAAAAAAAACTGCTCTTTAGTTTTGGGAAACACTCAAAAACTAACCATTACTGATGCAAGTTTTTATCTTTATTTCTCTTTGCAGGAGAAGAAGCGAAACACTTTAAGAGACTTTTTGAATGTCTCAGGTCCAATGGGTGTTACTCATTTCCTTATGCTTTCGAAAACTGCGTCTGCTCTGAATCTAAGAGTAGCGAGAACACCTCAGGGACCTACACTTACTTTTAAAATTCATCAGTATTCCTTAGCTTCAGATGTAGCTCAGTCCCAGACTCGGCCTAGATGTCCTCAAGATCTTTTCAAGAGTCCCCCTTTGGTATATTTTAGTCTCAACTTCTTCTCTCTTATACCTATTATATTATGGTTTTTTGTAAGCTGTGGGATTTGCTCAGACCTGACAATGTTTAACTTTCTCGTTGGTTTAGATTGTCCTTTCTGGATTCGGTTCTCAGGAGTTGCATCTGAAACTGGCCACGATTATGTTTCAGAACATATTCCCATCTATTGATATTAACACTGTAAGTTTGTTGCCTAGAGCTCTATATATGCTGTGTTATTGATTTGATTGTAATAACTTGTCTCAGCAATTTGATTCTGTTCTTCTGATGGTGAAATATATCACAGGTCAAGCTCTCCACATGCCAGAGACTAGTACTCTTGAACTACAACAAAGACACAAAGCTCATTGATTTCCGCCATTATTCTATAAGACTTCAGCCTGTTGGAGTGTCTCGCAGGATCAGAAAATTTGTGCAAAATCATCAGGTTCCTGATCTTAGGAATCTCCAGGATGTTAGTGATTTTGTTACCAAGTAAGGATCCACATTAATTTAATCTTGTTTGTTATTTACAACACTCTGTATCGATCTTGGATGAATTGATGTGATGTGTTTCATTCTTTTTTTTTTTTTCCGTATTTTCAGGGCTGGTTACGGATCAGAGAGTGAAGGAGATGAAGAAGCAGCAACGGTGACACTATCATCTGATCTAGGTCGAGTTAACAAAGGTGCCACAAAGAGCGCAGTGAAACTGCAAGAAATTGGACCGAGAATGACTATGCAACTCGTTAAAGTTGAAGAAGGGTTGTGTACAGGAGGAATCATTTTCAGCGAATATGGTAGATGTTAAATCTTATCCCTTACAATTTGGTTTTAAATCTCCCATAATACATGACGGAACACATCCGATATCGAGTTTGTTTTTTCAGAAAATGTGGATGGAAAGAAGGAAAACGTGAAGAAGAAAAAGGATGAAGAGGCTGATGATGAAGAAGAAGAAGATAGTGAAGAAGAAGAAGAAGGTGGAGAGGGTAGTGAAGAAGATGGGGAAGGCATGGATGAAGATTTTGAAGATTGAAAAGAGTTTAAGTAGTGTATAACACTGTTTTCACATGAGACTTTGAATGTCATCAAGTTTTGTTCCTTGGATCTCTAAGTAATGATCTATTTGTCTGACTTGAAATATGAAAACTATTATTACAAAACCTTTTGTACTACGAAAACCAAATTTCTTCTGAGATTTAGTATTTTGACCGAATCATCTACGTACTTTGTTTTTGGAGCGTCTCGTTCTTTTTGGAAACCCGAGGAAATATAAATTCTCTCTCAAGCATCTCAGATTCTCAAATACGTTGTCCCATTTTCTTCTCTTCCAATGATTTAACTAAATTTTACTTCCAATGGATTCGTTTTGCATTTTGACGTAGTAGATCAATATGTTGTTTGGCTTTTGCGTGTTACACTACAATCTAGACTAATCAGAACCATAATTGAAATTGCAATAAAATGATTCATACTCTAGTTTCAAAACTTATACATCATCATTCATTCATTAACCACTAGAGTACGAGAGAACATTATTAGTTAAAGAACACAAAGAAAAAAAGAAGAACACAACAAAATTGTGTATTGAAAAGTTGAGAACTGTTGTTTATAGAGATACGTATAAAACTTTGTATATGCAGATAAAAGTACAAAAAAGACGCGAAGTACAACAATCAGTTGAGGAATCTAACGGCTTTCCATCTCGATTCCTGTGGGCTGTGTGGACGATGACATACATGTTTGTTTAATCGTACGTATCTTCTTAAAAAATCTATATCCAACTCTTTTTTTAGTGATGACCCTCCAGTTTCACTTGTTTCCAAAAATACACCCTTTTTGGAAAACTCATATATATACACTATGTGGCTTTTACAAATTTAGTAACGGTCTAAACAATGTGTATATTTTTTAGGGAGATGGGATATATGGAAGTATCCAATAGAATCCGTGAAAAAAACAATAAAGTTTTTTCAAAGATTTATTATTGCATATATGGGAAGAAATCGTTTGGATATGATTTTTGGCAAATAATGAAACTAGTTTCATATTTTGATTTTAAAGACTAAAATTAAGTTTCATCTATGTGATAAGATTACTAGTTTACATGTATACTGTTTGATGTTTAAGTTATAGTATGCGGTATGATTTTTGTAGAAACACTAGACATATAGAGCTAAAAGTGAGAAAATTAATGATCAACGGTGATAGGTGTAAAAGATTTGGTCGGAAGTAGCAGGTTAGATGGATATTTTCAGACTGAAGAGTAGTATATTAAAGACCCAATTCCCCCTCTTGAAGTTTCAAGACGAACGAACTACTAACTAAAACGTCTTTATTATTATTATATTTTTTTTTTACTAATTAAAACGTGTAAGGGAAATAAACATGTTGCTTCTCCTCTCGTGAAATAATTCACAATCTGGTATTTATTATGGGATTTATGACTTATTTATTGCAGATATATTTCTTTCCTCAACCCTATATTTAAGCAAAATGCTATTTATTTCCGAATCAATTAATAAATATGTTTCAAACTTTTTAATTCTACATTCTCAAATTAATATCTCTTATATTGGAATTTTTCATTAAAAATTATATATTACTAGAATTTAGATACCCGCACGCGCGGGATTTTATTTTTTTAATCAATATAAGTATTGAGCTCAAATATAATTATTCAAACTTTTGAGTATAAATCTATATAAACAATAAACTTACTTTACTAAGTGATATATTTTTGAAGATAATATTTATTTGTTATATCTATTTGCGTGAGATTTTATTTAAATTTTTTATCAATAAGAATCATTAAATATAAATCAATTATTTCAAGATTAAAAGATAAATCTGTATAAAGACTATTTATTTTACTAATCTATATATATGTCATATATTGTCTATTGTTGAAATAATGTTTTTCTGACAAATCAACATTATATCACGTGATAACAAAAAATGACTTAAAAACTTCAATGGAAAAATAAACAATATTATCGACAATCTTCTGACCTTTTATCCTTAAAAGAGTGTATTCTATAATCATATCTCATGAAAACATCTTTTTAAAAGTTCTAACGTCGAATGTCGATTGTTGACCTAATTATATAGACCATTTAAACATATTGATATCCCACATTAAATGCAAATATACAAAGTTTGATAAACAATTTTAGTGCTATGTAGCTACAATGTGGTTGTCCAAGTGCATCATATGCCATAAAAGAATTTCGACCAAGTCAAGAATGTCTAAATGGGGAAACGTTTAAACCTTACAATGAATATCCGTTCACTAAAAAACATGTTCACACTAAAATTGATTTTTTTTTAAGATGTTCATTTTTTCTATATTTTCTAACCATTGATTTTGTTTTTTAGATGGATTATCTTTTCCAAATTATTTTTCATAGTTTTTCAAAAAAAAAATGTGACCCTTACAATATCTTTGTTTTAGATTAAAACTTTTATATTGAGTTAAGTAATTAATTTTTTTTTGTCATCATTAAATCGACAAGACCAATCTCTACTACGCAGAGTAACACGACTTAGTGGAGTCAAACTCTGGTGGATTCGGTCGTAGAAGTGGTGCTATAACCACTTGACTAAAGATATTTCCCTAATTTTTTATTTTTTATAAGTGAAATAATAATAAATCTTTGTAGTATATATTTCCTAGAAACTAATGTTCCACTTCAATTTTATTTTTTCTGTTTAGCTTTTTATAAATACAGTTACATAAAAAAAAAAATTTACTCCATCATGCATTAAAATCTTACTTCTATTCTAAAACTCATTAACCCATTATAAATTTTGGAATATGATCATTTTTGGTTATAATTTGAATAATAACACTATTACGGTAACAAATTCATAGTATTACTTTTAATATTTTAAAATTTTCATTTATTTTACTTAATTCAATTTTATATATTTTTATTTTTATTATTTACTAAAAAAAGTTCTGTTATTTTGTATACTATTTTAAAATTTAATTATTTTTATTTAATTCGTTTTATTTATTTTTAAGTATTATTAATTATAAATAATAAATAAGTAATTAATGATTATTTAAAACAGTATTTTTTAATGTAAAAATAAAAAAAATATTGATTAGCTGGATGATGATGTGGAGAAAGGAGAAAAAAGAAAAGTTAATTTTATATATATAAATTTTTTATAAATTTATTTTTTTTACACCAGAAAAAAAACATATCAAAAATATTAATGGCATACAGTGGTAATTAAATGGAAAATAATGGGGTAAAGAATATAAAGTATAAAAAAATCCGGTTTGGTTTAGTCATGATGATGATGATGATGATATATGTATGTATGTACGTATGTCCCTCTTTGTTTTTGTTTATATTTTCCTTCCTTCACCCTCTCCTCTGCACAATCTTCTCTTCTCATCTCTCTCTCTCTCTCTCAATCTTTGAGATCTGTTCCTCTTTTAAGTGTCTCCCTCTTCACAACCTGTCCTTCATTCTCTTCACAACTCTTTTTGTTTTTTTTTTTTCAATTCTCGTCAGATTGACATCATCATCATCATCATAGATAAGATTTGATTTGACGTTTCTTCATCAGATCTAGTTTTTTTTTTTCACCACCACGGGATAAATCCAGGTTTGTTTATCGGAACTATCGATATATTAGTAATTTAATGAATGATCTTAGATCTATCTGTTTAGTTGATTGTGTGGTTTAGAATTTCAATCATGAATCTCATCTCTCTTTTTGTTTTTTGGTCCTATTTTGCGATCGCTCGCTCGCTCGTGCGTTTCTATTGGTGTGTGATTCATTCGTTCAATCATATGCTATAATCGAGATGCATGTGTGTATGATTCAATGATTTTAAATTGTTAATTTTTCACGTACCGATCTGTAAGAGAATTCTGAATTTTGTGTTGTGTTTTAATTCTCAAAGTATAGGGATCGTGTAAGAAGAACCAATGTATCATGTTTGGAAAAAGCGGAAAAAAAAGAAAAAAAACTTTTTTTGAAAACTTTATTATGGTTTTCAGAGTGTTTTTATTAGTCTTTGTCTTTTGATTGTGTGGTTCCAGTAATAAGCGGTTACCAACCTTTTTTTTTTTTTTTTTTTTCCTTGTATCGATTACTTTTTGTCTTTGTGTAGGTCTGAAGCCAATCACCCAAAACATGGCGACTGTGGCAGCAACTGAGAACCAGTGGCTCAAAGGGAGAGTTAAGGCTGTTACCTCCGGAGACTGCTTGGTCATCACTGCTTTGACCCACACCAGATCTGGCCCACCTCCTGAAAAGACCATCACTCTTTCCTCTCTTATGGCTCCTAAGCTGGTTTGCTTCCAATTTTACTCTTTTCTTTTTTTTTTACTGACATTTATGATTTAGAATTAGGCTTTCTCATTTTTTTTGTTTTGGTTTGTCCTTGTTACAGGCTCGCAGGGGAGGTATAGATGAGGCTTTTGCATGGGAAAGCAGAGAGTTTCTGAGGAAGCTTTGTATTGGAAAGGTGCTTACTTGGAACTCTTAAACCACTTATGCTATATAGGTTATTGAATTGAGTATGTTTCTTTATATTATCAGTTTATGTTTTTTTTTTTTTTTTTGAGCAGGAGGTTGCTTTCAAAGTGGATTACAAAGTGGAAGCTATTGCTGGAAGAGAATTTGGCTCGGTTTACCTTGGCAACGAAAATGTTGCTAAGCTTGTTGTTCAAAACGGCTGGGCAAAGGTGATAACAGTTTTATTTCTCACTAGATAGCATTGTCTAAGGTATATATGATGCTTGGATCAGCTTTCTTATTCGATGGGAATGCACAGGTCAGAGCGCCAGGTCAGCAGAATCAGGATAAGGTCAGTCCTTACATTTCAGAGCTGTTACTGCTTGAAGAGCAGGCTCAGCAGGAAGGGCTTGGTCGTTGGAGCAAGGTTGGTCTCTCTTACTCTCTTCCTCTATATTTGTTATTTTTTTCAAAATAGTTTTGACTTGTGTCAGTTTGACATCTGTACTCTTTTCTTGATTTGTTGATCCAGGTTCCTGGTGCTTCTGAGGCATCTATCAGAAATCTTCCTCCTTCTGCCGTTGGGGATTCTGGGAATTTTGATGCCATGGGTCTTTTAGCCGCAAGTAAAGGCAAGCCCATGGAAGGTATCGTTGAGCAAGTCCGTGATGGCAGTACCATCCGGGTTTATCTTCTTCCGGAGTTTCAGTTTGTGCAAGTATTTGTTGCTGGACTCCAGGTATGTAATCTTGTTTCCTTGTTTCTTGCTACACGAGGAGCTGACATTTCACTTTCATGGTGTAATAGTGCTGAAATTTTTCTGTGTAGGCTCCCTCGATGGGAAGGAGACAATCTACACAAGAAGCTGTTGTTGAGCCAGATGTTACAGCAACTCCAAATGGAGATGCTTCTGCTGGTCCTCTAACATCAGCTCAGAGACTCGCTGCCTCAGCAGCATCATCGTCCGTTGAGGTTTCCTCTGACCCTTTTGCAATGGAAGCCAAGTACTTTACTGAGCTCCGTGTGCTTAATAGAGATGTAAGGAGGTTTACATGAAAATTTATTTCACATTTATCTGTATATAAGATTTAGATTATCTAAGTTGTGCTGGATTGTGCAGGTTCGCATTGTTCTTGAAGGCGTGGACAAATTCAACAATCTGATTGGGTCAGTTTACTATTCTGAGGGAGAAACAGTAAAAGACTTGGGTTTGGAGCTTATTGAAAATGTACGTGCCTAAATTAAATGGTTATTTTGGTTTTTTTACATGATTACATATTGAACTAATTGGTAATAAAAGTTTGGGTTTGCCACAACAATGCTGGTATAACTACAGATTTCTGGTACCACTAACGATTTGATCTGCGCTTACTTGAGATTAAGTTGGTTGGTCCGTTGTAATAGTTTTTGCTGTAATGGTGTTTGAGTAAAGTTATGACATTTGTTGCGCTTTTCCTCAGGGCCTTGCCAAGTATGTTGAGTGGAGTGCCAACATGTTGGAGGAAGAAGCTAAAAAGAAGCTGAAAGCTGTTGAACTTCAATGCAAGAAAAACCGGGTTAAAATGTGGGCAAACTATGTCCCTCCAGCTTCCAACTCTAAGGCTATTCATGATCAGAACTTTACCGGAAAGGTAATAATAATTGCTTGCTCAAATATCTTGGTAAATATATTGCCTTCCGCCCATTTCACCAGTTCTAACAAGTTTGTACTCTCTTCAGGTAGTGGAAGTTGTGAGTGGGGATTGCTTGGTAGTTGCTGATGATGCTATCCCATTCGGGAGCCCAATGGCAGAGCGCCGAGTTTGTCTTTCGAGTATTAGGTCTCCTAAAATGGGAAACCCACGCAGAGAGGAGAAACCTGCCCCATATGCACGGGAAGCCAAGGAGTTTCTGAGACAAAAGCTTATTGGAAAGCAGGTTTGCGTATAAGCCTTCATACTTAAATCATCACGTTGTGCCACACATGAGTAAGATCTCTGACTTCCTTTTTTCCCTGGTGCAGGTTATCGTTCAAATGGAATACTCAAGGAAGGTCATCCCAGGTGATGGTGTTGCTACATCTGGAGCTGCTGAGAGGGTCATGGATTTTGGCTCAGTATTCCTTCCATCTCCTACCAAAGCGGATACAGATGTAGCAGCTGCAGCAACTCCTGGAGTGAATATTGCTGAACTCATTATTTCCCGTGGGTTAGGGAATGTTGTTAGACATCGGGACTTTGAAGAGAGGTCAAACCATTACGACGCTCTCCTGGCTGCTGAAGCTCGTGCCATTGCTGGCAAGAAGGGGATCCAATCTGCAAAGGATTCTCCAGCCATGCACATTACAGACCTGACTGTGGCCTCGGCCAAGAAGGCTAAAGATTTCCTGCCATCCCTGCACAGAAGCAGGAGAATATCTGCAGTTGTGGAGTATGTCCTGAGTGGACATCGGTTCAAGCTATACATCCCAAAGGAAACGTGCAGTATTGCCTTTGCATTCTCTGGTGTCAGATGTCCTGGTCGTGGCGAACCTTATTCAGAAGAAGCTATTGCTTTAATGAGACGTAAGATCATGCAGAGAGATGTCGAGGTAAAATCTGAACATTTTACGCCCATGTTACATCTCAATTTTCTCTATTTTCTTTTCTATGAGTCTTACATAGAGTCTCTTATAATTACATAGATCGAAGTTGAAACTGTGGATAGAACCGGTACCTTTTTGGGATCAATGTGGGAAGGAAAGACCAATGCAGGAACATATCTTCTTGAAGCTGGCGTGGCGAAAATGCAGACTGGCTTTGGTGCAGACAGGATTCCCGAAGCTCATATTCTTGAACAGTCAGAGCGATCTGCTAAAAATCAGAAACTGAAGGTAACATTAATACATGATACCTTTTACTAAAGAAATGCATCGTCCAAAAAGCTTAATTTGCTCAACCACATGATGTCACAGATTTGGGAAAACTATGTTGAAGGAGAGGAAGTCGTAAACGGTAACTCTACAGTAGAAACCAGACAGAAGGAAACATTAAAGGTAAAGTTAGCCGTATGTTTCTTTCGACTAATCATAGTTTCAATGCTAAAACAAATACCTTATTTACTCTTCATCACCTCCCACCGCAGGTTGTTGTTACGGAAGTACTTGGAGGCGGTCGATTCTATGTTCAGTCGGTTGGCGATCAAAAAGTAGCTTCGATTCAGAACCAGCTTGCATCTTTGAGTCTTAAAGACGCTCCCATTATTGGATCCTTCAATCCTAGGAAGGGTGACATCGTCCTTGCACAGTTTAGCCTGGATAACTCCTGGAATCGTGCAATGGTAAATTATCAACTTTCTAGATATCCTAACCATTACTTCTTCTTTTTTGTACTATCACCTATGGTTGTTTATTGTATTTCTTCTTTGTGTTAAGATTGTTAACGGACCTCGAGGAGCAGTTCAGTCTCCGGATGAAAAGTTTGAAGTGTTCTACATCAATTATGGGAACCAAGAAACAGTTCCATACAGTGCAATTCGTCCTGTCGACCCTTCAGTATCTTCAGCACCAGGGCTCGCACAGCTCTGCAGACTTGCCTACATGAAAGTTCCAAGCCTGGAAGAGGACTTTGGTCCTGAAGCCGGAGAGTATTTGCATACGGTAACACTGGGTAGTGGTAAAGAGTTCAAGGCAGTGGTAGAGGAAAGAGATACTTCAGGAGGCAAAGTGAAAGGCCAAGGAACTGGAACCGAGCTTGCTGTAACTCTTATTGCTGTCGATGATGAGATATCTGTGAATGCAGCAATGCTTCAGGTCAGTGCCTCCTGGCCTTTGCTCATTTCAACACCTACAAAACCTTTTTGAGTTAAGAGTATTTGTCATAATCCTGAGAGTGAAATGTGTCGTTATGATCACAGGAAGGAATAGCGAGGATAGAGAAACGCAGGAAATGGGAACCGAAAGACAAGAAAGCAGCTCTTGATGCTCTTGAGAAGTACCAAGACGAAGCTCGCAAATCTAGGGCCGGAATCTGGCAGTACGGAGACATCCAGTCTGATGATGAGGACAGTGTTCCGGTCAGGAAACCGGGTCGCGGCTAGGTTTTTCACACCGGTGAAAACATCATGGTCCAAAAAAGGCATCATGAAGAGGAAGGGAGAATCCATTAGTTTCTCTTTAAATGAGTTAAGAAGCGAGATGATGTTTTGCGTGCAAGCATCAAACTTTTTGTAACGTTTAGAATTCTCTTTTTTCTTTTCTTTTCTTTTCCCTCTCTGTCTCTTTTCTTCTTTCTAATTTATCTTCTTCTTTTTTTTTTGGTTTATACTTTATAGACTTCCAAAAGAAATTTTCTATTTAGGAGTACGAGAGTATTTTCTTGTTCTTTACTATTGTTTGACAAAAGAAACATAATAAGGGTGATGTAACTTCAGGTTATCAAAGTTGACAACATAAGAGGACTTTCTCCTTATCGTATAGTGTTTGTTGGAACTGTCGTTTTGAGTTTTTGCACTTCTCTACAGAATCATATTTCCAAGTAAGCATGTGGAATTTAAAAAAGATTTTCACTATATCAATCAATTCTCCCAACAGTAAAAGAAAAGAAAGGTTTGAACAACTTTTTAATTTCTTCATTTTTTCTTCAGTGGAACGAGTTTTCCTCTTTTCCACCAATTGCACAAAAATGTCAATTAGTTGGCGTACATGATCGTTAGCTGAATAGCTGTACTAAACTTTCGCTATAAAACACTTTTGATCTAGATTAGAAACTTCAATGTTTGGAGTAAACTAGTTACTTTTAAAAGGGGAAGTAAGAAGAAACAGAAACTACAATTTGGCCGTCAAGAAACCATCTCACTTACATGTTCCTCCCCACCCCTTTCTTTTCTTCGCTTAAAGACAAAAAAGTTCCCAAACTTGGTGTTATATAAGGCTACAGCAGAAAACAACATCCAACCCAAAACCAAAAAAAAAAAACAGAAGAAAATAAAAAAAAATTTCTGAACTTTTCCTTTCACAATCTTCAAACACTACTTAAAGAAACATGTTCTAATTATCACGTCTCGGTTGCCTTTTGCGTGGCGCTGCGGTTTCTTCCTTCTTCTCTGCCTCATCCTCACTCTTTGAACTCTCTGCTACTTCTGGTTTCTTCTTTTCCACGGGTGCAGCTGCCTATATTTCACCATTTTCATTTTAATTTATAAGAAGGTTCTTCTCACAATCCATGACTATTGTGCACAAAATTTCAGAGAGTTGTTTTTTTTTTTACCTTTTTGCCACCGAAGATAAGCTTGACGAAGAGCGAGAAAATAACAACCACAATGGAGACGAGAACACCAATTGTTAAGTTTGGTTTTTGCTCAGCTTGCTCAATAAGTTCCTACAAAAGACACATTTCACATCTCTCTCAACGTCTGAGTCATCATCATAACAATTCAATATCATTGTAAATGAGGGAGAACTTACTGTGATCTTAGACTTGTAGGCACTTAGGAAAGATAAATCCGCAACCTTGTTCAAGAGGTCAAATACAAACTTCTGCAACATCATGCACATATATATATGATTGTAAGTATACGAGAAGCTTATATGTATATAAGTTTAATTCTGTGGAAAATCAATTTACCTGGTAGCTCTTAAGACCATCCGCAGAGCCAGCAGCTTCTTCTTCTGCCTTTTGTTTCTCTTTCTCAACATCGAATTTGGGTTTCCATGTTGTCTGTCTGTAAGTCTCAGCGACCTTCTCGTCTTTAGCTATCAAGATGTTGTCGAACAAGATACCATCTTGCATTGTCCAGATCTCTATACCGATGGCTGCAATGGGTTCATAATCTGGTCTGTCTAGCTCAAAGTAGTCAGGGTTAGGGATATCTCTGGGTTTCCAGATTCCTTTGTAAGCTGGGTTATCGATAAGAGGCGAACTCCATTTTCCCTTGTAAGCAGGATTCTTCTTCATTGGTCTCTTCCATTCACCACAACCGGGTCCTGCTTCACACTTGGGGTTGTCAATCTTAGGAGCCTCCCACATACCATCTTCCTCATCATCCCAATCTTCAGGCTTGGTTGCTTCGGGGTCATCGACCTCCTCAGGCTCATCATCCAACCATCCTTCGGGTTTCTCAGCTTCCTCATCTTCAATCTCCATGGGTGCATCCTCGTCCCAATCTTCAGGCTTCACAGCATTTGGGTCGGGAATCTTGGCTCTCTCATCCCAGTCTTCTGGCTTCTTGTCTTCAGGGTCAGGGATAGTCTTGGCAGGGATCAATGCAGGCTCAAAGTCTTCACCAGAGAGTAAATTGGCCTTCTTCTTCTCCTCTCCATCAACCAAAATTCTAACCTCATTGTCGGGTTTCAAGATGGCAGTGTAGACATGGGAAAGCTTGTCATAAGGAACAGAGGGAGAGAACTTAAGATGGTGCTCAACGTACTCGCCACTCTTGGGGTTCTTGTGCTTCAAGATGAAATGCACTTTGTTTGTGGCTCCACACTTGTCTGGCCCAAACATAATGGAGTAAGGGGATTCACTATCGAATCCCTGTGGTGTCCATCCAGCTTCCTGAGGGCGGAGGTACTTCAAGTAGGCACCACCACACTCAAGCCCTTCCTGGAAACGAACCTCATACTGAAGAACAACAGTTCCTTCCTTGAGGTTTAGAGGCTCGTCAAGCTCCTTTACAATTCCATATTTCCTAGCCTTCTCGCTAACGAGAAGTCCATAATCTTCATGTCCCTCGCTCTTTGCATGCTTCCATACACCTGAAAAAGATGAATGCTGTCAACAAACAAGCTTCTAAGCCAAATTGGGAGCTCAACAAGAGCAAGACAAATCAGTTTCTTATCCGATTCAAGTGTTGGAAACAAAAGACAACAAGCAGACTTAAATCAATGTATTTGCAAATCTGTTAACAAAATTCCGAGATTACATCCACATAGTCAGATTTGATTCAAATTACACTATAATGTTTGAGTGCAAACACATGACAGTCTGAAGCAAGTAGTATATGAATTCCAAATACAGAAGCTGATCAGAGAAACATATACTAACTACAACACAATGCAGTAGGAGACGAGGCTGTTTACCTTCGTATTCACCATTCTTCGAAACGATCCAGCGACCATCAAACGCCTCATCAAACGATTCATAGAGAACCTGATCCAAACCAAACGAGAGCTCAAGTTAAAACAATGATAGATCTAAATCTCCGAATCAAGCTAAAAAATATTGAAACAAAGAACACTAGGAAGATTGAAATTTACCGTTTGATCGTCACAGTAGCAAAGCTTCTGGAACGAAACGAAAGCTAAGAGAAGCAAAAGGACGGAAGATAGTTGCTGTTCTCTCATTCTCGGAATCCTTAGAAGAAGGCAAGAGAGGTAACCTCAAGATAGAGATCTAAATCGGAGAAGTAGATCGGAGAAGAGAGTGAATTGTGATTTTTCAGATTTTTCAGTTTCCTCTAAATTAAAATTATATATATTCAATCCCGTAGACCCGGTCGACTGTGTCAATTTGTTGTTTCCACCAATCAAATCTCTCGCCACGCGACGCTAACCAATCATAACACGCCACGTCAACCAAAAGTGAGCTCTCCTACGTGCACTGTTTTAATATTGTCATATACGTCCATATTATTGGGCTTGGGTCCCTCTATACTATTAAAGAGTCTCTTGTTGAGCTAGAGTCTCTCAGCTCCTAATGATTGTTACATTAGTACAAAATAATTTTAGATCCAAACTTTTCAAGAAAATCTGGCTAAGACAAAATTTTACTAAATCCAGCATTCTTCTTCACTTTCGTATCTCTTTCAATCACTTCCCTAACCTTAACCACATCCTCCCATCTCTCTGCATTTGCATACATCTCCACCATAACTTTATACACTCCTCCATCCTCAGGACACAACGCCTTGACTCGTTTTGCAGCTTTCTCTGCGACCTGTATGTTCCCGTGGATTCTACATCCCCCCAACAAACCGCTCCATGCTAATAGTTTCTCTCTTTTACCTCCATCATTAGGCATTTGCTCGATCATTTCCGCTGCTTCTTCGATCAGCCCTGCTCTTCCAAGCAAATCCGCCATACAACCGTAATGTTTCAGCTCTCTATTAATATAATGCAAAGATCCCATTTCGTCGAAAAGGTTCCTAGCTTCATCAACTAGACCAGAATGGCTACAACCCACTAAAACGCTTATGAAGCTTACTCCATCCGGTTTGATTCCAGAACTAACCATCTTACGGAAGTAATCAACCGTTAGCTCGCCATAACCATGCATCGCAAGACCAGTGATCATTGCATTCCATGTGAATAAAGTTTTCTCTGAACATAACTCGAAGATCTCCATTGCTATATCGATGAAACCACATTTTGCATAGAAATCAACCAATCCAGTAGCTAAGAACGAATCAACAAAAAGTCTGTTCCTTTTCGTGTAATCATGAATAGCTTTCCCCTTCTCTAAATCCCCTGATTGAGCACAAGCTGAGAGAGTTGAAACAATGGCGACGTTATCAGGTTTTAAACCCAAATCAATCATTTTGTCAAAGAGGTTGATCGCTTCTCTGCATTGATTCATTTGCGCATAGCCAGCAATGAGACTATTCCACGAAACCAAATCACGAAAGGGCATTGAATCAAACAACTCCCTTGCACGAACAATCTCACGGCCCTTCACTAACCCATCGATCAACACATTGTACGTAACAACATCTCTTTGGGGATTTTCGTCGAACAGCTTCAATGCACTATCGATTGAAGCAGTAGAAGAGTAAACACGAATCAGAGTATTCAAAGTGAACAAATCAGACAACAAACCGAATCTCAAAGCTTGACAATGCAGCGTCTTTACGAATGTAAGATCACAGTCCTTCTTTGCTGCACAAGCCTTGAACACGAAAGGGAAAGTGTAGAAATCTGGAGGAACAGAGCGACGTCGCATCTCGACGAAGAAACGTTGAGAAGACAGAGACGGATCATGATTCAGTGTATAAATCCTAATGATGGTATTGAAGCAAAACGTTGACGGGCTTGTGATGAATCTGAAAACCGAAGTCGCGTAGCTCACGACCATATTTGACGACGCCGACGAAGAGTTCGATAAAGTCGGTGCGACGGAGGTGATGGCGAAGAGGACATTGGCGAAAACAGAGTTCTTGTTGAAATCATTTGAGATTCGGCCGCAAGTGATGAATTGGGCGTGAAACTGATGCAGATGTTTTAGGGTTTTACACAGCTTCAAGAGATATAAACAATTACTAGACTTTATCATTCGGGCCATCTTAAGAGCTTCACCAGTTTCACAACGCTTTCTCTTCCAAATTTTTTGCTAAAGAAATGACTCTTTTACAGACTCTCTCACCACCAAACTACTGAAGAAGAATTAAATTATTAATCAGATCAAGTTACATTTGCTACACTCGAATGACCTTTGTAAAGCTCAAAGTGTTTTTTTCGCCATCATCAAGAAGTTTTCAGTGTTATCAAGACTCTGCAAACGCAACAGCACTAGGTTTCTTGCTACTTTTAATCAAGGGCAAGATTTTTCTTCATAGCTTCGTAAACAAGGTACGAAATGCTTGCGGAAGGAATGACTTTGAAAAAGTTGGGAAAGATTCCTCTGTAGAAACCTCTTAGACCTTCGCCTCTTAGCGTTTTGAGGAATTCTTGGCTCATGCTAGTCTTTGAGCTATCAGCTTGCATTCTGATGTTATAAGTGATTAACCTCAGTTTAAAACGGCAGAGAAGAATTTCAAAAGATATGACAAAGCTTAGGTTTAAAGTTTTTACCTTGTTCTTATGACCTGTAACGGGTAAACACACGATGCTCCAAGAGCTCCAGACGTCATTCCACATCCCAGTTGTATGAGAGGACCAGGCTCTGCACAGCATATACGGTTTAGTATCATGTGATAGATTACGAATTTATAGATACTTTTAAGGCACGATTAGTATCTAACCGGCAGTGTCATGAAGAAAATGTTTCCTCGATAAGTCTTTAAAAGTTTCGTAAGCAGCAAGGTCAATTCCTGCGTAAGGGATAATCCCAATAAGAGAAGGACAAAGACCCTTGTAGAAAGCTCGGGGTCCTTCTTGAATCCAAATATCCTTTGTGAGTTTCCACAGCTTAGGTGTCCCAATTTCACTCACAAAAGTCTGTAACCGAGTCTTCACAAGATCCATAGGATATATAGCGGTTTGAGCTACTGCACCAGCCAATCCACCTGCCAAAAGCCTCCCGCTTGTACCAATATCACCATCGGCTCCCCCAATTATGGGTTTCAGCATTTCATAAGCAGCAAACTTTATGGCGCTTTCAGGAGCGACTTTGGTTACATTCAACCCATTACCTCTGAAGAAACCCAACAACTTATCTTCTCTCCATATTTTCTTAATGGTCGGGACAACGCCCAAATTTGTTCGTTGAACTTGCAAAGCAACTTTTAGACGGTCCAGAGGCGCGGTTGCGGTTCTAGAAACAGCTCCAGCTATTCCTCCCGCAAGAAGTAATTTGCTTCTATGCGCATGTGTACTTATACCGTCTGGTATAACAGCTTGCTCCCCAATGTCTATCAAGCATACTCTTTCCCAGTGGTGATAAATGTTCTCAATTGTGGCTTCATGAGGGTTCAGCAAAAGAAAATCCCTCCATTCTTCGAAAGTTATAATTCCGTTGTTGTCCTTATCAACATGATCCATAAAAGAAGCTAGTTCCTCATCTTTAATTTGAATGCCTACAAGAACAGAACCGTGGAGAGTTTATATTATAGGTCGACAACACTGTTACACAATAAAATTAAAGCTTTTGAGAAACGAAAGCATGTAAAAGTAAAAGAGCCCAATTTGCTACTAGACTCACTGAGCCAATATGTGTTAAAACCCAATAAAGCAAACTCACAACCCACGGTTTTGCAAACAAGGACAATGTCAAAGATTATACAGACATTGTTAATATGCTGAATCTCCTAATCAATAAGACAAATAAAATCACAAAAAAGGTCTTTAACACAAGCATTTACTTCCACATTGCATTAAGAACAGTTCAAAACAGAGGCATGTTCAAATTCAATTCACCAACCAATCTATCAGAAACTGGTAAAGTTAAGCAAAATCTACATCCATAACTCTAAAAAGGTTTCATCTTTTGCTTATGGGAAGATAGTTGCAAAGTAACAGTAGCTTCCCCAGTAATGGAACAGTATGAGAGAATAAAAAAAAAAAAAAATTAACATACCAGCTTTATCAAGAGCCTCCCAAAGCTCCTCTGGGCAAATGTCACCATTGTGTTCAATATCAATAGCCTGAAAAATCTTGTAAAGCTCAAGCTCCTTAGCGTCCATGTAACGACGAAACTCCTGGTAATCCACACGCCCATCTCGATTCGCGTCGCAGACTTTGAGAAAATCGCTAGCGTACCTATACTGCGGAGAGATACTAAGCGAAGACATACCTTTCTCGATATGGGTACCGTCTAAGAACCCTAACTTCGAATTGTCGAAGAATTCGAACAGTTTTCGAATCCTCATCTCTCTCTCGTCCTTGGTCTCACGTAATGCCACCAGCACGTGCTCCATTGTTGCTTCCACGGGCCGCGGCTTCTTACCCGGATTTTGGTTTGGTTTCTTCGTCTCCATTGCTGATTTAACGATCAATTCGAGAAACACAGATGAGCAAAATTCGGAAAGCTTTGGGATGATGATTCTAATGTCTCTTCATTCCTCTGGAAGAGTTCTATTGGTCCAGGAATCTCGGAAGAAGAATTCAACAGAATTTCAAAAATGTGACATATTGAGGTCGGTGAGCCAAAAAAAAATATCTAACCCGTCTCAATCTTCCATGGACAGCTGGAGGAGACTCCATTATTTTTACATGGACCCCCTTCAGCTGCTGTTTCCACTCCCAGACATTACTGTATATGATGACACAAACAAACAACAAAACACCGGTCAAATCAAACCCGGTCTAGTTTGAGTGGATCACAACAACGACCCAGTGTTAATTTTAACCGGTTAACATAGCTTTAAACCAGAGCAAAACCATCTTGGATGCTTATTATAGAGATTAAAGTATCTGTAATACAGTGATAGAGCGACTAGTATGAAAGGTTTTGGAACAAAAAGACAACAACGAATATATGAAACGAATACATGTTGTGTGTGGTAGAGACCATTGATATATTGTGTGAATGTGATGTATTTGACAAAGCAAAGTTCTTCTTACACGTAACTGTTACAGAAATATCACATCAGAGGAAGATGACGACAACAAAGTGGTCCTTATTTTCAATTCTTCGTATACAAACAAAATTAACTTTGAAAAACATGTCGTCGACATGGTTTTACTCTTTCTTCATGTACTAAGAGATTGGTAACCATCTTCCCGGTTCTGTCTTCTGTATACAACGGCGGCTATTAGAACCACTACCGCCACCACCACCGTCACAGCCAAAAATGCTAAAACGCTCACACTTCTCGCAGGTTCCTACAAGGAAGTGGCATATACTAATGTCAGTAAACTGATCACATGGCTCCCAACCCAAACAGTATATGTACTGAAACCAGATTGACGTAAACCGAGATTCAGTACCGGGTTACCTGAAAAAGATTAGGCAAGGAGAGCTCTGGTTCAGGCAACTGCTGCGCAACGAGGATGTAAAAGAGTCCCATAACTCCCGTATGACCAACGGCACTACTGTAATTAAACTCCATAGTCAATGTCTCTCCATAGCTCACTTTCACTGGATCAGCAGGATAACAAGACGCCATTCCAACAATGTAACCAGCTTCGTTTCCAGGTTCAACTCCATTTCCATACTTGGCCATCGAAGTACATATTCCTTCACCGCTCTTATCCACAAACACAAAAGTATCAATTCAATACAAAAATGTTTTCTATCTTTTCGTTTTTGCGGTAGCTTAAACTAAATCAGTCTTAGTTACCTCTCGGTACAGAGCAGCACCGATACCGCCCGCGTGTTGGTGAGCTACACCGTAGACAATATACCCATTAAATGGCATCACTAAGCTCTTTTTCTTAACATCAATGCATCCATCGCCATTGGTTTTGCACGGTTCCACATCGTATTCCACCTGAAAAAGCACACAAAGACCCGAAAATTATTAGAGAATGAAGTCAGAAGTAACAGAATTAAGCAAAATATGAAAGTTCTTACTGACTTTGCAATTATGTTCTTGGCTATCTCCTACTGATTTTTTCCAAGAATCTGTAACATCGAAAATATAAATTTTAGCGGGCAAAACCGTGTTGTCCCAATCAACCCATCTCAAGGTATACTTCAAATACAGGTTTCTTGTTTTCTCCCCATTGTCAAATCCGCTTTTCACCAGACATTGAGTTTTATCATAGCAACAGTATAAACCTCCTTTGTATCCGGGTTTCATAGCACGACCATACGCATCAGTGGTTACATTATAGAGATCACAAAGACATTCTATGCATCCTTTCTTGTCTTCCACACCTCTGGTGTCGATTGCGTGAATGTTAAGAAGCCACTTGAATTCATAGCCATCAGGTCTTTCCTCAGGGTTATCTATTTCAATCGCGTAAGGATCAGGAACATACGTAGAGGTATTGCGGGTTTCAGATCCTGACCCAAAGTAATGTCTGAGTACTGCACTCCTGCACAACCCTCCGTTTTTGACAAGAATAATATCGGATGCCGAATCAAGATTGCTTTTAGGGTCTTGCCTTTGAAACCCGTGATTCCGAAACATTTCTTGCTGTGGAAGCTTAGCACCTTTACGCACATAGTAAGGTTCGACAACCCAGTGGTGGAGATATGTCTCGTGTAGAGGGACGGGGTTGCCCGCTTCATCAACCACTTCAGCATCGAAACTTTTGAGGCCGATATGCCCTCTTGGGAAGTCCATATCGAATAAGTAAGAATCTGACACTGATCCAGGACTCATCACCAGTTTTGGTGAGAGAAAGACTGCAGATTTTATCTTATTCTTGGTACCTAGAAAGCCTTTGCTAGGTGATGCAAGCAGAGCAATAACTAAGAACAAGATCAGCGAGCTCATGTGGTAACGAGCCATTTATCTCCTGTTTCAAGATCATAAAGGAATGTGATTTTTAGCAAATAAAAATCATAAACATATGGGATAAATATATCTCAAACTCGAAACCTAATTTCGTTTGATTTTATAGGAACCATAACTAACAAACCCACTTGAACCCTAATTCAACGAGAACAAGATTTTATTTAGCACATGGTTTGTTAATTCTAATTCCAAAATTTAAAAACTTTCAAGCAGCCAATATGTCATATCATCCTGAGGTATAATCAAACTTCGAAAACCCATAACAGAGAGTATAAAAGATCCCAAAATTGCGAAACCAATCACAGAAAAAAAAAAAAAAAAAGGATTTAAAAGCACAAAATTCAATTGCGAAATCAAAAGCACAGAGAAACAAAGATGAGAGATAAAGAGAGGGAGAGGGAGAGGAAGAGAGAGGGATTTACGTGGGTACGAATTCGGATGAACAGAGATGGCTTTCCCGCTTGTAAATGAATGAAGAAGTGTGTGCCCACCCAATGAAGAAGAAACGATTGGAGAGTTATCTCTATTTATTTATCATGTGAATTACGAATTGCCCCATATAAGCGCAGAGACGTAAGTTTCTCTGTTATCTGACACGTGTAACCAACCACTGACGTCCTCACTCTCGTCACAGACCCGGTTTTGTTTTTTCTTTCAGTTCTCTTACAAGAAGATATTACAAATATATATACATATAATGTGGGGATATGGTTGATAGGCGACCGAAGCAAAAAACAAAAAAGATGACCATCTTATATAAAATGATAGGATGGGTGTTGTTGTTACTTAAAAAGATAGGATTGGTGTTGTTGTTACTTAAAAAGATAGGATTGGTGTTGTTGGTTCTCCTTTTAGTATCAATTGTACTTATTCTTATCCATGATATATATTACCGAAAGAGTTTTATTTCTTTTCAGGTGGCCGGACTATTCTAACAATAATCAATCCCATTCACACGACACAAAAAATAAACTTGTAATTTATAAATGAAATGTAGTTGAATAAGGAAGCCACGAAGGGGTATTAAACCAAAGAATGTTAGACGAGGATATCTAATAGAATGTTGAATTCTATTATTTAGTTTGACATTTATAAATTTTTCTTTTTTTATAATTAAGACATGAAATATCGTGTGAATGTGATGTCTTTGACAAAGCCAAGTACAAAAATGTTTCAGAAATAACATCACATAAGAGGAAGATGACAACAAAATAATATTTTATTTTTTTTGTTTTTCGTAGTCGACATGGTTTAATTTACTCTTTTTCATGTACTAAGAGATTGGTAACCATCTTCCCGGTTTTGTCTCCGATATATAACAGCTGCTATTAGAACCACTACCGCCACCAACACCGTCAGAGCCAAAAAGGCTAAAACGCTCACGCTTCTCGCAGGTACCTATAAGGAAGTAACATATACTAACGTCAGTAAAGTAATCACATGGCAATATCTCCCAAACATTATATGTATGTATTGAAACCAGTTTGATTTCAACCAATATTGAGTACCGGGTAGTTACCTGAAAAAGATTAAGCAGGGAGTTCTCTGGTTCAGGCAACTGCTGAGCAACGAGGATGTAAAAGAGTCCCATAACTCCGGTATGACCAACGGCATTACTGTAATTAAACTCCATAGTCAGTGTCTCTCCATAGCTCACTTTCACTGGATCAGCAGGATAACATGACGTCATTCCAACAACGTAACCAGATTCGTTTCCAGGTCCAACTCCATTGCCATACTTGGGCATCGAAGTACATATTCCTTCACCGTTCTGATACAAGAGTCTCAAATCAATGAAAATGTATCCATGTATTAGATATATGTTATTCGCCTAAACTAAATCAGATTTAGTTACCTCTCGGTACAGAGCAGCACGGATACCGCCCGCGTGTTGGTGAGCTACGCCGTAGATAATATACCCATTAAAAGGCATCACTAAGCTCTTTTTTCTTAACGTCAATGCATCCATCGCCATTGGTTTTGCACGGTTCCACATCGTATTCCACCTGAAAAAGCACACAAAGACCCTAATATTCTTAAAGAATAAAGACGAAGTAACAGAACTAAGCAAATAGGAAAGTTCTTACTGACATGGCAATTATGTTCTTGGCTATCTCCTATTGATCTTTTCGAAGAACTGTAACATCGAGAACATAAACTTTAACGGGCAAAACCATGTTGTCCCAATCAACCCATCTCAAGGTATACTTCAAATACAGATTTCTTGTTTTCTCCCCATTGTCAAATCCACTTTTCACCCGACATTGAGTCTTATCGTAGCAGCAGTATAACCCTCCTTTGTATCCGGGCTTTATAGCACGACCGTACTCATCAACGGTTACATTATACAGATCACACAGACATTCTATGCACCCTGTCCTGTCTTCCACACCTCTCGTGTCTATTGCGTGAACGTAAAAAGCCACTTGAATTCATAGCCATCAGGTCTTTCCTCAGGATTATCGATTTCAATCGCGTAAGGATCAGGGATATGCGTGGAGGTATGGCGGGTTTCAGATGCTGATCCAAAGTAGTATTTGAGTGTAGTCATGCATAACCCTCCGTTTGTTAGAAAAATAATATCCGAAGATGTCGAATCACGATTGCTTCCGGGATCTTGACTTGAAAATCCGTGATTCCTAAACATTTCTTGTTGTGGAAGCTTAGAAGAACCTTTACGCACATAGTAAGGTTCAACAACCCAGTGATGGAGATATGTCTCATGTAGAGGGACGGGTTTGCCCGCTTCGTCAACTACTTCAGCATCGAAACTTTTGAGGCCGATATGCCCCCTTGGGAAATCCATATCGAAGAAGTAAGAATTTGAAACTGATCCAGGACTCATCACCAGTTTTGGTGAGAGAAAGACTTCGGATTTTATCTTATTCTTGGTACCTAGAAAGCCTTGGCTCGGTGATATGGTTGTTGCGAGCAGAGCAAGAACTAAGAAGAAGATCAGGGATCTCATGTGGTAACCAGCCATTATCCTCTGTTTCAAGATCATAATTAAGGAATGTGATTTAGATTTAAAAAAAAAAAAAAATCATAACCATGGCCATGGGATAAAGTATATTAAGCTCTAAAACTAACAAACCCACTTGAACCCTAGTTTAACTAGAAGATTTTACTTCCTATGTTCCTAATTGATTATATTTTTAGTATTTTTCACACAAATTAATAAAATATATTAAAATTTGATTATAAATGTCTTGTTTTTTGTAATTTCAAATTTCTATAACTCTAAACCAATAGTATTTAGTTATTTTTCTTAAAATTTACAATTCATCATCAATAACTATTAAAAAGTGCATTGGTAACTTATAAATAACATCTTTTTGAAACAATTTTTTTCTTCTACAAATAGGATTAATAAGTAAAGGATGAAGTATTAATTAGTACATGGTTACTTATCTATATAAATCCAAAATTAAAAAACTTTCCAGCTACCCATGACTCTAAAATACAGATAAATGGGAAGCTATAATATATTTCATATCATCCTGAAGTAAAATCAAAACTCGAACACGAAAAAAACCTAAAACTTAAACCCCTGGTTTCAGATCATCCATAAACAGATACATAGACTAGACATCATATGATTAAGACTTACTTTAAAAAAAAAGTTCGAACGTATCCACCCCCTCGGAACAATCTTCTGGTTTTTAGTTCGATATTCCAAAACCCAAAAATTTGATTGTGAAATCAATCACAGAAAAAACAAAGATGATAGATAAAGAGAGATAGAGAGGTTTACATGGGTATGAATCGAAAAGAGAAGGCTTTCCCACTTGTAATGAATCCAACGAAGAAGAAAACGATTCGAGAGTAATAATCTCTATTTATCATGTGAACGTGCTCCATAACCATAAGCAAGCGCATAGACGTAAAGGACGCGAGCATTGTTGTTACCATACACGTGTACTGGCGTCCTCACTTATTTTCCTCGTTCAGTCCTCGTCGTACCAAAAGATATCCATAAATGTGTGATGGTTAATAGGCGACCGAAAAGAGAGAAAATAATAATAATAATACAGGACCGGAAGACAATGGGACCATAAAATTATTACTTCCACGTTGCCATCGCATTGAAGTTCAAGTTTCCCATTTTATTCAATCAAATTCAAATCTACCAATTCCAACTGATCAACAGAAAACCACAAATTGCTATAGGGTGTTGTTGTTGGTTCTGTTTTTAGTGTCTGCTTTGGTTTCAGTTCTCGGGGTTTACTTTGGCCTTTGACGTTGGTGTGTGTTGACTTGTACTGTAGTTACTTTATTCTTATTTTACCCACTAACCATATAATCCATTTTTTTATGTCACAATTCCAATTATATTTCAATAAATGGGACGTAGTTGTTGAGTAACCTGGTTAGGGTACGATGAACCTACTCAATTTTTTTTTTTTTTTTTGACAGCAATGAACCTATTCAATTTAAAGATTTGAAGCTTACAAATTTTTATTAGATGGATTTAAATAGTTTTACTAAAAGATATTGGGCTAATATGCAATATTGATAAAAGCTGAAGGTCCTCATGTCGAATTTGATTTTCTGCGGGCAGGACTATGAGTATGACAAAACGGTACACCCAAACACCACGGACGAGAGCGAGGGAGAAGACGATGACGAACAAGGAGAAAGCGCGGAACGATCCCTTACTCTGAACCACCATAGCCAGTACGTATGAATTGTTCTTAACCTAATTTTTCCAATTGTTCGGCTGCTTTGTTTGCATTGAGACAACAACAATAATAACATTCTGTTGTATTGTACGTAGTTGTTAAGAAAAGTTTCTGCATTATTTGTGTGAATGTTATGTCTTTGACAAAGCCAAGTACTAACTGTTTCAGTAATAACATCAAGACAACAAACTATTCTTTTATTTGTTTTTTTTTCGTAGTCGACATGGTTTTACTCTTTCTTCATGTACTTAAAGATTGGTAACCATCTTCCCAGTTCTGTCTTCTGTATACAACGGCGGCTATTAGAACCACTACCGCCACCAACACAGTCACAGCCAAAAATGCTAAAACGCTCACGCTTTCCGCATGTGCCTACAAGGAAGTGGCGTATATACTAACGTCAGTATAGTAATCACATGGCACAATATCTCCCAAACAGTATGTGTACTGAAACCGGTTTGACGTAAACCGATATTCAGTAACGAGTCCGGGTGGGTTATATATACCTGAAAAAGATAAGGCAAGGAGCTCTCTGGTTCAGGCAACTGCTGAACAACGAGGATGTAAAAGAGTCCCATAACTCCGGTATGAGCAACAGCACTACTGTAATTAACCTCCAAACTCAATGTCTCTCCATAGCTCACTTTCACTGGATCAGCAGGATAACAAGACGTCATTCCAACAACGTAACCAGCTTCGTTTCCAGGTTCAACTCCATTGCCATACTTAGGCATCGAGGTACATATTCCTTCACCGTTCTGATCCACAAAAACAAGAGTCTCAAAGATGTTTTCAATCTTTTCGATTTTTGAAGTAGCCTTAAACTAAGCCAGATTTAGTTACCTCTCGGTACAGAGCAGCACGGATACCACCCACGTGTTGGTGAGCTACGCCGTAGATAATATACCCACTAAATGGCATCATGAAGCTATTTTTCTTAACATCAATGCATCCATCAGCATTGCTTTTGCACGGTTTCACCTCGTATTCCACCTGAAAATGCACAAAGACCCTAAAATTATTAGAGAGTGAAGTCCAAGTAACAGAATTAAGCAGATAGGAAAGTTCTTACTGACATGGCAATTATGTTCTTGGCTATCTCCTACTGATCTTTTCCAAGAATCTGTAACATCGAAAACATAAACTTTAGCGGGCAAAACAGTGTTGTCCCAATCAACCCATCTCAAGGTATACTTCAAATACAGATTTCTTGTTTTCTCCCCATTGTCAAATCCGCTTTTCACCCGACATTGAGTCTTATCCTAGCAGCAGTCTAAACCTCCTTTGTATCCAGGGTCTTAAAGCACGACCGTACTCATTAACAGTTACATTATACAGATCACACAGACACTCCAAGCATCCTCTCTTGTCTTCCACACCTCTGGTGTCTATTGCGTGAACGTTAAGATGCCATTTGAATTCATAGCCATCAGGTCTTTCCTCAGGACTGTCGATTTCAATTGCGTAAGGATCAGGAATATAGGAGGAGGTATGGCGGGTTTCAGATGCTGACCCAAAGTAATATATGAGTGTACTCATGCACAACCCTCCGTTTTTAACAATAATAATATCCGATGATGTCGAATCAAGATTGCTTTCGGAATCTTTCCTTGAAAACCCGTGATTCTTAAACATTTCTTGACGTGGAAGCTCAGAAGAACCTTTACGCGCATAGAAAGGATAGACATTCCAATGGTGGAGATATGTCTCATGTAGAGGGACGGGTTTGCCCGTTTCGTCAACTAATTCAGCATCGAAACCTTTGAGGCCGATATGCCCTCTTGGGAATTCCATGTCGAAGAAGTAAGAATTTGAAACTGATCCAGGACTCATCACCAGTTTTGGTGAGAGAAAGACTTCAGATTTTATCTTATTCTTGGTACCTAGAAAGCCTTGGCTCGGTGATGTGGTTAATGCGAGCAGAGCAAGAATTAAGAACAAGATCAGGGATCTCCTGTGGTAAGTAAACATTGGATAAACTGATAAAGTATCTCGAACTCTAGACCTAACGTTTTTAGGAATCAAACTATCAAAACCACTAACCCTAAGGTAATTAGAAGATACATGGTTGCTTATATAAAACCCCAAAATTTAAAAACTTCCAGCAACCTATGACTCAAAATACATGTAAATGGGAAGCTAATATTTCAAATCATCCTGAAGTAAAATCAAAACTCGAACACGAAAAATCAAAATTCAAACCCCTGGTTTCAGTCCATCCATAAACAGAGACATAGACATAGACATAATATGACTTTTTAAAGTTCGAACGTATCCAATCGGAACAATCTTTCCAACGAAAACCCAAAAAAACTTGACCGTGAAATCAATCAGAGGAAACAAAGATAGAAACAAAGATGAGAAATAAAGAGAGGTTTACGTGCCTGGGTACGAAACTGATAAAAACAGAGAAAACTTTCCCGCTTGCAATGAATGGAGTGTCTCGCCCAATGAAGAAGTCAAGAAGAACAACGAATTCGAGAGTTATTTCTATTTTTATTATATCATGTGAGTATTACGAATTGTGCTCAATAATCACAAAGCAAGGACGCGAGCATCAGCTGTTACCTAACACGTGTACTAACAAGTAACAAATGATCATGTGCTCACGTCGTCACAGACCCGGGGTTTCATTTTCCTCTTTCAGTTGTTATTGTCGTACCAGAAGATATTTATTTATAATATGTGATGGTTAATAAACGACCGAAATAATAATTAAAAAGACCAAAAGAAAGACAGGAAAATTAAAATATCATATGTCGTCGAATTCTGATTGGTTCTTACTTCCACGTTTTTCTCTTTTTTTTTTTTTTTTTTTAGTTTCCACGTTACCATTATAATTAAGGGCCCATATATTTTTATCCAATCAAATCTCCAGTCCAAATCTCCAGTCCAAGTGAGAACAGAAAACCATTAATTGTTGCTGGTTCTCCTTTACCTCTGTTTCAGTTCTCCGGTTTAGTTTGGCTTTTGACGTTGGTTTGTTGGGTTGTACTTATTCTTATTTACGTGTGTTAGCACTTAGCCGTGCTGACCTAGAGAAAAAATAGGTAAAATGCCCAAAGCCAATAAACATAAACCATTTTTAGGCCACAATTCAAAAGTATATTTGTTGGTTAGGTTGGTGTAAGTTGTCTCAAATTAATATGCCTAATTATGTGCTTTTTATTCTTACTGTTTCTTTATATATACTAAAAGTGCAAACGCCTAGATATGTTTGTTCATTTGCCATGTCAAGATAAACTCTGGAGATTGATGTTGAAAAGGATAAGATATGTTTGATCCTTTGTAGGTATCTACATATCCATATATAGGTGACGTATCTTAAAAAGGCGAAGTTCAACAAGGAACAATTAAACTAAATTACAAATAATATCATTGTATTTTAAGAGACATTATATATGCTCCAACTGTTACAGAAATAATATCACATGACATCAAAGGAAGATGACAACAAAATAATAATCTTTTATTTTATTTCTTCGTATACAAACATACTTCACTTTCATATGTAGTCGATCGCGATGGTTTACTCTTTTATTCAAGTAGTAAGAGATTGGTAACCATCTTCCCGGTTTTGTCTCCCGTATATCACGGCGGCTATTAGAACCACTACCGCCACCACCACCGTCACGGCCAAGTATGCTAAAACGCTCACGCTTCTCACAGGTGCCTACAAGGAAGTAACATATCCATTAACGTCAGTATGACAATATCTCCCAAACATTATATGTATTGAAACTGGTTTGATTTAACCCAAGATTGAGTACCGGGTAGTTAGTTACCTGAAAAAGATTAGGCAAGGAGAGCTCTGGTTCAGGCAACTGCTGCGCAACGAGGATGTAAAAGAGTCCCATAACTCCCGTATGACCAACGGCACTACTGTAATTAAACTCCATAGTCAATGTCTCTCCATAGCTCACTTTCACTGGATCAGCAGGATAACAAGACGCCATTCCAACAATGTAACCAGCTTCGTTTCCAGGTTCAACTCCATTTCCATACTTGGCCATCGAAGTACATATTCCTTCACCGCTCTTATCCACAAACACAAAAGTATCAATTCAATACAAAAATGTTTTCTATCTTTTCGTTTAGCTTAAACTAAATCAGTCTTAGTTACCTCTCGGTACAGAGCAGCACCGATACCTCCCGCGTGTTGGTGAGCTACCCCGTAGACAATATACCCATCAAATGGCATCATTAAGCTCTTTTTCTTAACATCAATGCATCCATCGCCACTGGTTGTGCACGGTTTCACCTCGTATTCTACCTGAAAAAGCACAAAAGACCCTAAAATTATTAGACAATGAAATCGAAGTAACAGAACTAAGCAGATATAGGAAAGTTTTTACTGACATGGCAATTATGTTCTTGGATATCTCCTGTTGATCCCTCTGATTTTTTCCAAGAATCTGTAACATCGAGAATATAAAATTTAGCGGGCAAAACCGTGTTGTCCCAATCAACCCATCTCAAGGTATACTTCAAATACAGATTTCTTGTTTTCTTCCCGTTGTCAAATCCGCTCTTCACCAGACATTGAGTCTTATCGTAGCAACAGTATAAACCTCCTTTGTATCCAGGGTTTATAGCACGACCGTACTCATCAACGGTTACATTATAGAGATCACAAACACATTCTATGCATCCTTTCCTGTCTTCCACACCTCTCGTGTCTATCGCGTGAAGGTTGAGAAGCCATTTTAAGTCATAACCATCAGGTCTCTCCTGAGGATTATCGATTTCAACTGCGTAAGGATCAGGAAGATACGTTGAGGTTTTGCGGGTTTCTGATCCTAACCCATAGTAGTGTCTGAGTCTTCTCCTGCACAACCCTCCGTTGTTTACAAAAATAAAATCCGACGATCTTGAATCAAGATTGCTTCCGGGATCTTGACTTGAAACTCCCTGATTCCTAAACATTTCTTGCTGTGGAAGCGTAGAAGAGCCTTTACGCGCATAGTAAGGTTTGACAACCCAGTGGTGGAGATATGTCTCATGTAGAGGGACGGGGTTGCCAGCTTCATCAACTACTTCAGCATCGAAACTTTTGAGGCCGATATGCCCTCTTGGGAAATCGATGTCGTATAAGTAAGCATTTGAAACTGATCCAGGATTCATCACCAGTTTTGGTGATAAAAAGACTGCAGATTTTATCTTATTCTCGGTCCGTAGAAAGCCTTGGCTCGATGATGCGAGCAGAGCAAGAGCTAAGAACAAGATTAACGATCTCTTGTGGTAACGAGCCATATTATCTCCCCTGTTTCAAGATCATATAAAAAGAGAGGTAAGTAGTAACGTGATTTAGCTGATAAAAATCATAAACGTGGGATTAAAGTATCTCAAAACACTCTAAACCTAACTTCGTTTGATTTTGATTGGCATCAAAATATCAAAACCACTTGAACCCTAACTTAACCAGAAGACTAAACGTATCTACTCGTAACTATCATGACACAAAACCAAGCTTCAATTGCGAAATCAAAACACAAAAGAAACAAAGATGACATAGATAAAAGAGAGAGAGAGCGAGAGGTTTACGTGGGTAAGAATTCGGATAAAACAGAGATGATTGACGTTTTCCCGCTTTAGGAATGAATAAAGTGCAATTCGAGGTTATCTCTCTATTTATCATGTCTTGTTGGAATTACGATTAGTTGTGGTGTGCCCCATAAGCGCAGAGACGTAAACGACGCGAGCTTCCTTATATACCTGACGCGTGTAAAACATTGACGTCCTCACTGTCGTCACAAATCCGGTTTTCATTTTTCCTCTTCATCAGTAACCCGGTTAGAGTAATCTCTCTTACATCAAACCCAGTAACCCACAATAAAAATCAACATAATTACTTAACTTAGTCTCAAAATGAAGGAGAGACGGAAATCTAATTTAAGATAGCTAAGAAAATAAAGACGTAACGTTACTCACGTACGTGTATGTCTTTGTTGATGTGAAAGTAAAAAAAACAAAAAAAAAAATAGAATTGTGAAATCTCAAGTTGGCAAAGTTGTTTTTGGATTGCTATACATATGGATCAGTTTAAAAGTCAATTGAAATATTTTCAAGTAATTGAAAAAATTTGTGAAAATCTACAAAACAAGGATAACACTTGATTTAAAACTCTTTTAGTATAGAGTATATATACATTATAAAAATAGAGAAATATCCTAAAATATAACTAAAACAATTTTTATGGACAACTATAAAATATATTTCATAATTTCTAAAAATAACATTATTTAACAAATTACAATATTTAAAATTAATTTTTAGAATTTTGTTTTTAGGTTTGAGTTCTCAATTTCACATTTAAAATATAGTTTTGAGGAGGTAGGGTTTAATATTTTGAATTTAGGATTTAATTTTAAACGATTAATTTTGAAATATAATACTATTTTTAGAATTTTAGAGATGCTATGCTAAGTTTGAAAAAAAAAATATTTTGGTGTTATTTGTGAGAATCTCTTTTTTAAATATGATAACTAATGATTTACAACTCTTTTAATGAAGAGATTATAAATATAAGAACCAATAACACTTTATTTTGAGTAAAGTATTTAAAATCTTTGCCTGTATAACATTGGATTTTGGTTAGAGTTGGACAACCCAAGAGTTTTTGGGCTAATATGGGGTATTGATAAAAGTTGAAGGTCCTTATGACGAAATTTGATTTCCCTACGGGCACGACTAAGAAGGTCACCAGGGACGGACGAGAGCGACGGAGTAAGTAAGACGATGACGAACAAGGAGAAAGCGCGGGAAAGAAGAGAGAAGAGGATGCAGGAGATCTCTCTCCTTCGAACGATACCTTACTCTGACCACACCAGGTAATGAATGAATAATCCAACCTAATTTCTCCAATCCTTCGGCTGCTTTGTATCGTCATTTACTTACTCTGCGATAATCTCAGGCTCACAGCATTGTTTGATGAGTTTAAGTTTCTATTTTTCTTGATTTGGAGATGAGCAGATTGAATTAGGATTCTTGGTATTTGGGTTTAAATTAAACCAGTACTTTGGAGAAACTGAAATTAAAGTCTATGCCTTTGAAGCCCTCTTCTTGATTTTTGACTTGTGAGATTTTTAGGTGGTGGTCTTGTGAAAATGTAGCAGTGGTGACCGGTTCAAACCGTGGAATTGGACTTGAGATTGCAAGGCAGCTTGCAGGTCATGGATTGACTGTTATTCTTACAGCCAGAAACGTGGATGCTGGCCTTGAAGCAGTTAAATCCTTGAGGGACCAAGAACAAGGTCTCAAGATTGATTTTCATCAGCTTGATGTCACGGACGCTTCGTCCATTAGAGAGTTTGGTTGCTGGATTAAGCAAACATTTGGACGTTTAGATATCCTCGTAAGATCCTCTTTATCGATTCGTTCGTTATATCGTAGAGAGTAATTTGTCTGTTTACCTTTGATTGATTTATACACATTTTTTTGTTTTGTGTTACTGTATGTTTCAGGTGAACAATGCAGGTGTCAACTACAATCTTGGTTCAGATAATTCTGTTGAATTTGCTGAGACAGTTATATCTACTAACTACTTAGGAACCAAAAACATGACGAAAGCTATGATACCATTGATGAGACCATCTCCTCATGGCGCTCGTATTGTTAACGTTAGTTCTCGTCTAGGTAGAGTTAACGGAAGACGTAATGTAAGTAACTCTTTCACTGTTAATCCTTAAAATTTTTGTTAGGGGAAAATCTTGTAAAGCTCATGCCATTAAATGATCCGTACGAATTGCAGAGACTTGCAAATGTAGAGTTGAGAGATCAGCTAAGCAATCCGGATTTGCTGACCGAGGAACTTATAGACAGAACTGTCTCTGACTTCATCAACCAAGTAAAAGAGGGAACTTGGGAATCAGGAGGGTGGCCTCAGACATTCACCGACTACTCCATGTCTAAGCTTGCCGTGAATGCTTACACAAGACTTTTGGCAAAAGAACTTTCAAGAAGAGGAGAGGAAGAGAAGATTTATGTTAACAGCTTTTGTCCTGGTTGGGTGAAGACTGCGATGACTGGCTACGTTGGAAATATGCCACCTGAAGATGCAGCTGATACCGGAGTTTGGCTTAGCCTAGTTCTTTCCGAAGAGGCGGTGACTGGAAAATTCTTTGCTGAGAGACGTGAGATCAACTTCTGAGGTTGTTGAAAGTTGGAAATATATTCTGTTGCTTTCGTTTAGTGTCAAAGGTTTTGGAACATCAATCTAAACAGGTCTAAGTTGATAAGAGTTAAGCGTTTATACGACACTAGTGTGATTTGTCACAACTAATTAAGACATGTTTAGATTAAATGTTTATAGTCTTTAGTTATAATCAGCAACCGACCTTAGCTCAGTTGGTAGAGCGGAAGACTGTAGTGTTAGCAGACAATCTTTAGGTCGCTGGTTCGATTCCGGCAGGTCGGATTTTAAAATTTTATTTTTCCTCATAATGTCAGTAGTTGACCGTTTTACCCCTATGTTCCTATCAGTTCCCACTTCCCACTTTAACTCGAATGGTAAAATTTTAAAACGATATGACAAAAAAAAGGTTCTGAATCTACAAAATACAGACATAAGAAGAAACAAAACCAACCAACCAATAGAAACAAATTCCAACACTGGTCCTTACCAAGGTTTCAGATCAGCGACCGGTCCTGCTGTCCAGTTTAACAGCTTCTCACCTGGTCTCAGATACACACTCCTCTCATGCGGCAGCTTACGAGCCAACCCATTCAACACTTGATGAAACGCATCCCCTGGTTGAGCCGGTTGCGGGAACAACATCGCCTGTTTCATCGATGGGTTTGCCAACAACCTCTGTTTTCTCAGTATAACCTCTGGTGGGATCGATGTGAGTATTGTGTCCAAGTAAGGAACATCCTTCTCATCCACAAACACGCCAATATCTTCCCAAGGTATCGCATCTGCAAAAGGTAACACAATGTCGTCTGCTATTATCACAGGGATGCAACCAAAGATCACGGCTTCCACCAGTCTTGGACTCCATGGGGCCCATCCAAGCGGGCATAAGCAGAAGATTGCTCTCTGCATGTCCTCATAATATGTTGTTGGGTGCTCTGTTGAGATGTCGAACAGCGGATTGTCTTTGAAGTTTTCCCATACAGCTGCTCGTGCGCCCCTGTGCCCATTGAAAACCAAAACATCATTACTGATTATAGGAGCAGTACGTGGGTGTTAAGTTCTATATCCACAATTCCAAATCAGTAAAGCAATTATCAACTGTTTAATGTGATTTATGTAATTCTTTTAAAATATAGCTAAGCATTCTAATAAGAAAATGTTACCTCGCATAGTAGCCACCCTCAGGATCATTTCCCACATCATAAAACAATCCTCTGAAATAAACAAAGATGGATCGAGGAGTTTTCTCAGGAATTAAGTGTGACTGCATCTTCTGTGGTGGAGCATACGGAGGAACAGTGATTGAACCCTCTTTCAAGCAAACATGATTCCTTTGACCAAATGTCTGCACCAGTGTAGCTCGTTGAAGCAAGGTTAGTATTCCTCTTCCTATTGCCTTCTCTTCCTGCCACAGTCAAGCACAAACAAGATATTACTTAAGACAGGTTAGCAACATTGCAGGTACAAATATTTGTATCACTGCTCAGTATAACTATTTCTGCTGCATCAGAAACGCTTTGCAAGTTAATTGTCACTATGACTATGAGTATGAAGGCATTAAGATCTACTGAACACTAGTTATAGACTTTTGGTTCCTAGTTTAGTCCAGGAGGAACTATACGTGAGAACATGATGAAACAAGTGCACAACTTAACCCGAGGACTCAGCATGGATTTCTCAAACACAAACAGAAATGCATCGGAATTTGTTGACATGACTAAGAATTCAGTTAAGATGTTGTATGGAACAGTGATCAACTCACAAGTTGCAGGACTGGAAACAATTCAGAGAGCAAGTTCAACATTGGCACACAACCAATAGTGTAGAGGCATTGATAAAGCAAAAGCCAAATTAAGAATTTAGGATAGGAAGTAAAAGAGAGATATTTTGTTTACTTGATAATGGAAACAGGCTCCAAAGTCATGAGGCACGACAAAGAAGTGGTCAGCTCCTTCAGTGCGATTCCAGTAAGGCCAATTTGAAGCAATGAGCTGAATGGCACTTCTCATCATTCGTGGAGATTTAAAAGGGAGAGGAAGCCCATTAGGAGTGAGATCACAAGTGGTGTAGACAGGAACGTAGAACCAATCAGCTTCCTCGGGATTAAGTGTTCGAACTGGGCTAGACAAAAGAAACCGCTGCATATATATCTCAGCAGCAAACATGTGGTTAAGACATCTCGGGTCTTTCTGAAGTATCTTCTTATTGTATTTACTCGGAAGCTCATAAACAAAGACTTTCAGTCTTCCCACAGGATCATCTTCCAACACATCACCAGCACTACCTATAATTCAAAATTTCACATGATTCTGCTTGAACATCAAAACACTGAATCCACAAGCAATGACTAAACTGTATAATAGCTCTCAACTATACAAAACTGGAAAATAATGCAAAATCAAAGTAAAAGCTCAAAAACAAGATAATGATTCGGCTAATTGAGGCATGAATCTTGCTTTAATTGGCCATAAGAAAATTACAAATCAATAATTCATCTTATTTTACATTGTTCCCCAGATTCAATTAGAATCAACCATAGATAACCTCTACTAAAAGGAAGGAACCCTAGTCTTCATTTCGATTAACAAACTAACTAATGACCACACAAACTCACATACTGAGAATCCCTAGAACTCCAAGTAAAAGAGCTGAATCCAAGTAACAAAAACCAAGAAATCAATCACTAGAATCCATAGATTGAGCTTCTCTGCACGGATAGGAAGCTAGAAATCACCTGAAATTCGCTCAGTTGGTTGACTACGACTCAGACGGAAAGCAGAAATCGTCGAGAAAGTGAGGTTACAAACAATGAAGATCAAAACCAAGCTCGATAGCTTCATTTTTCTATCTCTTGCTTCTCCCCAAGAAGCACCTAAGATCTTTCAAAATCCCAGATTATCGGAAGGAAAACATATAAAGTATATAAAGATCGGCGGAAACAGTTGAAATGTCAGAAAAAAAAAAATTAGTTGCTAAGAAAAGAGTTGACGGCCGAGATTGAGACTTGGAAACTGGAATAGAGATATAAAATTCGCCAACCGATTTTAGCTAGATCACGCCCAGAGTTGACAGCGAGAGAACAACGATTCTCATTTTTGAAGAAGATGCGTAGAAACGAGTAAGAAAAGGGAGAAGAAGAAGAAAGGACGTGAGATTCGTCTACGGCCAATACGACGTCGTTTGGGTGGGATCCCAATTTCGCCAAAGAGAGAGAGAGAGAAGTCGTTGGGGGTGAGATGATCAGTCCACGTCAGTCACTTTAAAAATATTATTATTTATATAATAACGACGTAATGGACTGGCCGAGATAAAAACTGTGTAAAGGTAAGCCCATTAATAAAACGGCCCAAAGGTAAAATTTTACAGTTTGTTTTGTTTTGCTAACAAATTTGTTTATTAATTTTAATAATATCCACTAAAAAAGAAAAATCGTATGAAAGTAGTGATACTGAGAGAATAGGGTGGTAATAGGGGGCGTTAGGAGTATTATTCAATCTTTTCAGGATTCTAAAACTCCAACAGTTAAATAACAGTGGTGAGAACAGTATTTTAAGAGTACCACAAGTCGCAACTCGCAATGATGATGGTGATGATATTATTATAATACAATGTACTTTACTTATTATTATACGTAGTAATAATGTTAAAAGATTTAATAAAAAAAAGGAAATGAGAGAGAGAGAGAAAGGACAAAAAAGAAAAGGTAAGAGAGGAAACTGAGGAGAGTGAGACAGTCAAATACAAAAACTACACAGACTGAGCAGTTTCTCAGAACTCCGATTTGACCTGTCGTTTCCTCATTGGCTAACTTTCCAACACTAAAGTTTTTTTATTCTCGGCTAATTTTCCTATGTTTTTTTTTTAAAACACTATTCTTTGTGTTCACTGTTTATTTCCCAAAGTTACGCAATCAATGTCCAATCCTATTCCCAGTTCCATTTTCCAAATATACATTATTGTAGTATGATATAATTGTTGGCATTAAAAGTTCATTTATCCAGGTTTTCTCACTTTTGTAAATAATTTTCTGCTATAATAAATGTAACCTTTTTCGTTACAATAAATGAATCCTTTTATTTATTTGCGTTATGAGAAACATAAAATATATTAGTAAATGCTAAGTGCAAATTCCAAACGGGAGAGGGGTCAGGTGTGTTTCCAGTCTATCATCTAATCCCACAAACTTTGGGTCTCATCTCTTCTACGATCCTCTACGTGTTGTCATCTCCGTAATTTGTAATTACCCCTATATATGCCCTAAAAGGCTAAAACACATTTTTTGTATATAAGAAAATCAGGTTTTTTAAAATACAATGTAACTGTTATTTACTATAAAAAAAACCCACCATCCAAAAATCAATGTTTGTATTTTTAAAACACATATAAAACTTTTCTTTGTATTAAGAAAATCATATATATTTTTTCAAAATTATAATTTGCAATGATAAACAATTTAAAATAACTATTTTATTTATATAATGTCAATGATAACCCACTATCTAAAAATAACTATTTTATTTATATAATGTCAATTTTTTTTTGTTGCTATAAATTAAAAATCTCAGTGAATAGTCACGAGACAGTGCTGATAGTTCTTATCATGCAAAAATTACTCTTATCGCAAAAAATTGTAACTTGTGGATAAGACGTACTATATGGATAACGGATTCATTCAAAGTATCTGAATGATCCACAAGGGGAATTGTGTGGTATCTTGTCAATATATATAGCTAGACAGTGTTAGTATACGTAATACAAGTTTAATTAAATGTTACGTATTCTACTATATAACTTACACATACACAATATAATATTGCCAAATTTTGGTTTATATATATATCATATTTTTTGAGTAGTTGGAAACTATATGCACAACTACAAACAAAGATGCGGATGATTTGAATATATAAACAAAAAACAGTAGACAGAGGAGAGGATCATCACAGTAGAAACCCTAATCATTTTATATTCTTACGTGTCAAATTACGAATGGTCATAATCAGAGCAGAGAAGAAGAAGAATGTCGATGAAAGGAAAAAGTTTGACTTGTTAAGTCCCAACTGTCAATTTCCCAGCAAGACACATATCTTTACATAAATGCTTTATTGCAAAAACAACGATATAAAAAAGAATATACAAAAACCTAGTATTTATTTTTTAGATTCTTTACTGCTGTATATGTAGAAGTTGCTCGACTGGTCATTTTTACAATAAAGCAATCAGCTCAAACAGAGTAAAGAAAGAGAGAGAAGAAAGAAAAGAAAAAAAAAAGAGAGTGAGTGATAGAGAGAGAGAGAAAGAGACTATGGATCCTGAAGGTTTCACGAGTAGCTTATTCCGGTGGAACCCAACGAGAGCAATGGTTCCAGCACCATCTCCGGTTCCTCCTCCGCTGCAGCAACAGCCGCCAACACCTCAGACGGCGGCTTTTGGGATGCGACTCGGTGGCTTAGAGGGGCTGTTTGGTGCTTACGGTATACGTTTCTACACGGCGGCGAAGATAGCAGAGTTGGGTTTTACGGCGAGCACGCTTGTTGGTATGAAGGACGAGGAGCTTGAGGAGATGATGAATAGTCTCTCTCATATCTTTAGGTGGGAGCTTCTCGTTGGTGAACGGTACGGTATCAAAGCTGCCGTAAGAGCTGAACGGAGACGATTGCAAGAAGAGGAAGAGGAGGAATCTTCTAGACGCCGTCACTTGCTACTCTCCGCCGCAGGTGATTCCGGTACTCATCATGCTCTTGATGCCCTCTCCCAAGAAGGTACAGTGATATTGAATACATATAAAAATATCGCACGTTTGATATATATAATACTGTTCTATATATCTATGTTCACGTGACTAGTAGAAACAGATTTGTGAATCTTCCCAAAAACACATCAGCAACGATATTTTTGGATGATAGTTGTGATCTACATAATTTTATGATTAAGCTTCTGATACAAAATACAGATATTGTTTTGAGGCTCTCGAGTACAACTTCAAATTCTACACATATATCATATATGTATTAATGTATGTCTAACGATAAATAAAAACTGCATAATTGTTAGCACTATTTAGAGCTAGTGTGTATGAAGTGGTAGTCTGGTTATAATTGATTAGACCTAGTGCAAGAAGTACGAGGATTAGTATCGTGTATAGTAGGAAACTCAAAGAGTATACGCATAAACTTGATTAAAATAATGTTATAATGACAAGTTATATATGTAGATGATTGGACAGGGTTATCAGAGGAACCGGTGCAGCAGCAAGACCAGACAGATGCGGCGGGAAATAACGGCGGTTATTGGGAGGCAGGTCAAGGAAAGATGAAGAAACTGCAACCGCAAAGAAGGAGAAAGAAACCAATGGTGGCATCAGTTGAAACCGACGATGACGGCAACGAAGGTGAGGATGACGACGGGATGGATAACGGTAACGGAGTAGGAGGAGGTAGTAGTGGTGGGTTGGGGACGGAGAGACAGAGGGAGCATCCGTTTATCGTGACGGAGCCTGGGGAAGTGGCACGTGGCAAAAAGAACGGTTTAGATTATCTGTTCCACTTGTACGAACAATGCCGTGAGTTCCTTCTTCAGGTTCAGACCATTGCTAAAGACCGTGGCGAGAAATGCCCCACCAAGGTATCTTTCGATTCCTTTTTTTATCTTCCATGATCTAATCCTAACCGTTCATTTACTTTGTGAGAAAAAAACAAAATAAAAATTGTGTCGAAATTAATGGGGTATGGTAGGGAAACTATAGCTATAATCATGGACAGCTGTTCTAAAAGTAAGTTTGACAAGTCACGATTCAGGATTTTTAATTTTTTTTTTTTTTTTTTTTTTTAATTTTGCTATGTCTGGCATAGATTTATAGGTTCTGATATTTTGTTTTTCTTTTTTGTTACATCATGTCTTCAGAATAAATATTAGTTAGATTGCAATTTAAAATTTTGACAGTAAACCGTACGAAGACGTGTCGAGTTAGGGAAAGGACTCTGTTGTTTTTGGCTAAAACGACATGAGATTGTTAGATACGATATCCTCATTCGTTACATACAATTTCTGCATGCATTCACACACATACGTATAGGACTGTTCGACAATTAATAGGGATATTTGTTTCTATATAATATTTATGGAAATTTTCAGATCATTACTCTAATTTCACCAGGGAAGATATCATATGGATACTGCCCAAAATGGAACACCGTCTGGTGATCTGAACAATCAAATTCTCAGTTCAAAGGTAGTATACATCATGATTTTTATAACATCTGTATGCCTAGTTCTGATATATGTTGAATGTGAACCAATTAATATGATTCTGAATCTGTAATGTGTCTAGTCAAGTTTCATTCTGGTGATGCTTTATATACGTGTGCCTATTTCTTGCTATAGATGGAAATGCTAGTAAAGCAATTTGAGTCTGAAACTGTAACTTGTCTAGACAATCTTCACTTTGTTGATTGTTTATATAGTATGCCTAACTTATTCTGCTAGATATTGAATGCAAACCAATTGATATGCTTTTGAAGACTGTACTGTAATGTGTCTAGTCGAGTTTTGTTCTGAAGATTCCTCATATATGTATGCGTAGTTCTGCTATAGAGAGAACCCTAAGAGAACCAATCAATATGATTATGAAACTGTAATATGTCTAGTCAAGTTTCATTCTGGTGATTCCTTATAACTGTTTGCCTTGTTCTGCTATAAAATTGAATGTGAACAAATCGTTAGAGTTGTGAGATGCAGCTTCTCTAACCCAAGTGGGTTTGTTCCTCAGATGTTCATGTGTGGTATTGTGATTCTGTAGGAAGAAAACTATGCTGCTAAAGTCGAATCAGCGGGAAAAGAGATCTTGCACAAACATAAGGGGCAACTGAGACAGTTAATCCATATGCTGAGGCAAATTGAAACACAAGTGAATTCACATCAGGAAGAGATTCTGCAGATGGTTGACGATCGCAGAACCTTCTTCCAAGATTTCATCCAGAAATCTCTTTATTACCTAAGCTCGGTTCACAGCAAAAACCACGACACTTTCCCTGTCACTGTGAAGCTCCTTCGTGTCCTATTTAATAACATCAATGAGGTGCTTGGTTCTGTAGATACTGGTGTCAATGATCTTATGCAGGCTTTAGCAAAGAATATGTGTCACCCGATGACCAAGTACGTAGGCAATTTGGCAGCTGAATTAAAGCTTGGCCCTTGTGTGGAACTGATGAATGTAGTGAATGAGATGGAGAGAGCAAATGCAGATACAAGGAGAGAGCTGAAAGATGCTAGAGAAAGGATTAGACTTGCAGAAGAGACGAAGATCGAGTCTTTACTAAAGCTGAAAAAAGCTGAAGATCATGTTCAGAGAATGACAACATCTGCCAAATTTCTTCTACCCTCGAGTCAGAATAAGAAACAAGCTGAACATTCTATTACCGGCAAGGTAAATTTTCGAGAATGAGTATTGTTTGTGGAAAGCTCAAATGATTAACAACACTAAAAGGTTTGCTTTTTTCATCCTTTTGTCCATGTAGCGTATTGGCACAGAGGGAGGCAGAGAACACGAAGAGAAACTACTGTGGGAACTACTGAGCAAAAGGAGAAAGCAACAAGAACCAGAGAGTCCAATGGGACCTAAAGAGCTTATCAGACAAGCAGACACAAAGCAGAAGCCATTGGTGTATATTCGCCGAAGTACAAGGTTAAATTCTCAAAAAGCCCGTCCTGATTCTTTGATCCCACTTGGTTTGTCACCTTCTGCTAGAACAGTAACCTGGAGGTAAGTAAAGTAAGCACAAGTCTCACGCATTGCATCAGAATCTATCCACAATATGCTTCTTTATTACTTAGAATCCTTAGAACTACTCTTTTTTTTAATGTCATTAGTTACACTTTGATTAGCTTTGGTATTTCTTGAGAAGATCAAGTTGTTGATAAACCGTGATGTGAATTTCGCAGTGACCAAATTATGTATCAAAGCTTATAAACTTCAAATCATAAAAGTTCGGGACAAAAAAAGAATTTATTGAAAAAGTAGGGGATTGTGCACCCCAATATCCACGTTTTTATTAAAGTGGGCCTAAGTTTTAAATGTAGGCCCAAATTTACCTTCCGACGTCGGTTAGGGTTCTTCATTGATGATACCACCTGAAACACCTAGTTTCTCCCTCCGCCTCCGTCACAGAACGAAGAACTAGGTGGTTTATCGTGGTCGTCATATCCCTAAATTCCTCGATTCCGATACCAAAAAAAAGAAACTTATTACCGTCTCTTGTTCTCCGGGTAAGGTTCTCAAGGTCGATTACGACTTGTCTCTGTTTCGATTTCTACGTTGTGTGTTTTTTCTCCATTCTGTTACGAGAAATATTATACCGTACTTACATTGTCAGGTATTTACATCTGTCGAAGTCTCCAATCATCGGTCTGATTAATCTCTAACGATGGTATGTGTAATCTCCCGACCGATTATTTCTTTTGTTTCAAAGTTTTATTACCGGCAAGGTTAATAGTGAAATCAACACAAATAATAAAATCGTGGCATCGCCGTGACCTTGATTACTTTTGAGAGATCCTATTGAGCTGTGTATGTTTCAACAGTTTTCTTAAATTTGTGTGGAGGCTGCAAGAAACTATATTCTCAATGACTGATTACGTTAAATTGAAATTTTTTATGAATACTTTGTGTGCAGGCTGCAAGAATTTTGGCGAGTGTGATTGTGATGGGCTCTACAATCATAGGTAGGGCTTGTGCTCAGGCATATCGTCAGGCACTTGCAAGTATGTCTTTTAATTACAATGTTCTTCTGCTCTGATTTTTCTTTTGTTTATGGACAAGAATGAATTTATCAAAGATTCGTTCTTTGTGTGAGTGTCTGTGTTTAGAATGGTTGATAAACACTGTTTGGAATGGTTACAGATGCATCAAGATCCGGGGTTGCGCATGAAGCAGCTCAAAATTTGAAGAGAGGGAGCAGAGGGATATTAAGTGAACTAGAAGCTAGAGAGATTCTTGGTGTAACTGAGAAATCATCTTGGGAAGAGGTTCTTAAGGTTTGTCTTTGCGCTTCACCATATACGAATAGGGGGTTTCACAGTTTCTATCTGCTAATTGAAACGATAAACAAAAATAACCCTTTTTCTTATTAAGATTGTGTTATGTTTTTTTTTTGTAGAAATACGACACATTGTTCGAACGCAATGCGCAGAACGGAAGCTTCTATCTCCAATCAAAGGTCCATAGAGCTAAGGAATGCTTAGAGACTGCATACCAGAATACTAAAACAAGCGCATGATCAAGTAATAAAACTTTTGAAGCAAAATCAGGAATATATATATCTTTTGATACAAGTTTTTTTAAGTATTAGATCGAGAAGTTTTGAAATCTAAGTGAGAAGACGGTGGAGAAAGCCGCAAAGTTTGAAATGAGAGGAAGTCGGTGTGGCCGGAGTGCGGACAGTTACCGACTCACCGGCCGTTGTTAAAGTCTTTTTTTTTTTTTTTTTTTTTCAGTTGACTTTATTGTTCTTAGGTATGCTCGTTGAATTATCTGAGATTGAAAAATCTGTCTATTCTAATGCCAAATATAACCAACAGAATCGCACGTAGATAAATCACATTCCTAACCAATTTATCGTTGATTATTTTTCAATTAATTACGCAACTTTATGAATTATGATGAAGTATATAGATCGGTGCGGTATCTTTATGAATTATATTTCAATTAATCACGCAACAAAATACACAATGTATTTTGTTGAATACTTTAGATTTTATGTTGATAGTCAACTAAAATGATAGAGTTGCACTAGGGTAGTAAAACAAAACCAAGTGGTCTGACACAAGACTTTGAAGTCCAAGCCAAAGACTCCAAGTGGCTTTGAGATTGCTTAGCAAAGTTGCGGCGGTGTCTATTGCGCGTCTAAGCCGCTCCGAATGCGAATAGTATAGGTTTTTTTTTTGGGATCATAGTACAAATTACACAACCGAATCAAAGATTAAGATTTAAGAGAGAAAGCCTTCTATTATAATTTGATGTTCGGATGTTACTAGCGAACAAGTCGGCCACCGAATATTGTGATTCACACCCTAAACTAATTACTGATTTTGTAAACACTTATAAAGTCAACTAAAATAATTAAAGTGTTTGATGTGAACATATGAATTGCATCGATGGTATTAGCACTGAGTTGAAGCTTGGTCAAACATTAACGGAACATATAATACTATTGCACATCCAAGTTAAAACAAGAATTACGCCTAATGTAATAAGCATTTTATCTTGCGTTGCGGCTTGGTGAGATAATCTTGTAACTTATGACCAAAAATGTTGCAGCTGATTAAATCAAGAAATAATACTTACTTATACGTTCAAGAAATCTTAAAGAGAGGACAAAAATTAACACTCAAAAACAGTGAAGAAACATATCACCACCTAAACTTTTAAATGAGACTTAATCACAAGTAATTCAAATCTCTTAATTAATATCTCAAAAACCTGAACGAGAAGAGGAAGAAGAATCCCCGAAGTGCCAAAACCTGGCATAATCTTGCTCTTCTTGTTGCCTAGAAGAGCCACCAGAAGACGAAGAAGTAGTTGTAGCTGCAGTAGTAGTACTATGATCATATGACATTGAATATCCGCTACCGCTAGTGCTACCAAATCCCCCTCCCAAATTGAAACTTAGCATATCGTTACTACTCCCATCTTGATAATATTGGTTGTATGGTATATTATTTTGCGGTTGGATTTGTGGAACTTGATTTGAGGAGTAATAAGTAGAGTTACTTCCGAGCTGAACCCTCTCCGGGAAATTGAGTTTGGCTTTGCTTCCTTTGAACTTTAGAGCTGCTTCATCATATGCTAAAGCTGCCGACTCAGCGGTTTCAAATGTCCCGAGCCACACGCGTGCCGCCTTTTGGGGATCTCGAATTTCGGCTGCCCATTTTCCCCATGGCCTTTGCCTTACCCCTCTATAATGCCTTCTCCTCAAGTTTCCTTAATTATATTGAAGTCACAAAAACATTGAAATCATTAAATCTTCGGCATGGTCTACGCATACATATATGCATAGTGCATGTAAACATTTTAGATGTTTCATTGTATGGATTTAAATATATATCATAATATATTAGTGCTAACTTATCTAAACCATATATATATACTACCAACAAGATCTCCATGTTAAAACTTTAAACTCACATTTTGGTAATTCCAGAACCGTTGTTGGTAAAGGAGTACTGAAAAGCATAGTTTAAGTTACAACTGTCTATATTAAGTTTGGGTTTTACACTTTTACTATCTGATATGAAAATTTCACAAAATTTCCAAATTCTTGAACATAGTTTCAAACATTAAAAGAGAAAAAAGACACAACATAGAGATGAACATGTATATGTATGTATACCTTCATCTTGATGAGTAGGAGCCACTTGTTGATTAGGGTCTTGTGGATTATACACAGAAGGATGGTTATCAATAATGTTATCATGAGGATTGCTTTGTTGGTTTCCGATTACTTGAGTCAAGGCCGAGACCATAACACGCATGTCGTGTTGAGATCGGGACGAGAAAGCCGGGAATAAGTTCTCATCTTCCTCTTTTTCCTCAGATTCATTGGAGGGCCAGTTCCCATACATTCTAGGATCCACTTTTGCTAAAAATTAGTTAAAAAAAAACTAACCTTTTCTCTAGAAAATATCAAAATCCGATGTAGGATTTAGAATTTTGGGTTGCTCAGTGTTTTCTTTGTGGTATCTTTCAACATCAAGAACAAGAAAACGATAAGGAGCGGAGACGAAATTAGATTGAAGTCAAATGAAGAAAGAGAGAGAGTAAAGTTTTTTTTGGGGGTTTGCAATCTTTGAGGCTTTTTATATATAGAGGAAGTGTTCTACGTGTGAACATATGAACTACAAAAAAAATATACGTTTTAATTAAGTTTGTTTTTCTTTTAGTTCTTTCTCTTTTTCCTTTTCATATTCTTTCGTCTTTAACAATTAGTTTTTATGTGCATGCTTTGTTATCGTATTTAAAAAATATGTTTGTACGATCAGTACGGATCAATGTACATATAAAAATGAAGACGTATATATATTAACATGAGAATGTTTGTTAAACTTTTCTTAATAAGGAAAGTGGATGTGAACTTAAATTATCAAAGGAGGATGATATTATATAAAGATTACCTCAAGAATACTACACCTACACGAGATGGAAAAACTAAACATGCAAAAGTGAAAAGAATACAATAAAGAAGATAAGAAACTGCGCATGCATGTTCATGTTTTGTTTAATCATTTTTTTTGTATGAAAGGGCTAACGCATTCATGGAACCAAAGGAAAGAGATATAGTAATAGTATTTGTTTTTATTTGAATAATAATTTTAAAATATAAAAGCAGTATCGCGTTCTTAGTTGTAAATGTAATGTAAACCGACACTTATTTGTTTCGTCAAAAATCGACATTCTCTAAAACAAAAAGACCCTATAATAATATTAAGTGATGTAAACCGACACCTTTTGTATGTCGAACGTGAATTAAAAAATGAAATAAGAGTTTGCGTACGTGAGAAGTGAATCTAATTTTTAATGACTGGTTGAGTAAATATTTGCAACAAGACCTCTAAATCCAAGAACCGTGTACACACACTCAAACTGAAAGGGAAACTTTTTTTGAAGTCTTTTCGAATTGTTTCCCAAGACTCCTTTTTGTATACTCTAGAGTCAGAGAATCGCGATAAGGCATCGTAAAGGTGTAGCAGACATTCAATGAAAAGTTATCTAGTAAGCACATTATATTATTGTGTCGTATGGATTTGATTACATGTATATAGATAGAGCTTATATATATTTTGTAGACGTTATATAGTTTCTAGTGTAAGGGTTGAGTTGTGTACACGTTTCTACTTTCGAAAGGAGATAAATTTATTTACTTCATGGAGGAGCACTTGCCTAACTAAATTTTATTGGTTTGAATGTAAAAAGTTTTGATATATGAATAAGTCTTGACCCAAAAAGTCAAGAGCTAACTAAGTTGACAGGTAGAGAGAACTTATGTATACTACAATGTGTCAAGTGGATATAATGTAAGACTTGTAAATGTAATCCATACCCACTTTGACTAACAAAGATCATGTGTGTGTGTGTACTGCATGCGTAGTTGTTAGGTTCAACTACCATTTCCCTAACCGGCGGTTTATTTATGTTTATGATCAAAATTTTCTTTAAACTACAGTATTACCGTAAAAATGTCTTTGGTCTCACTCCCTCTACATTTTAGATCACCATGTGACAGTGACACCTAACTATTTTATTTTACTGAAAATTTATTGTGATGAATAATATACCATTTGTTCACTTTTCTAAACGTGATTCCACCCACAGCATAACCTTTTGACATATGAATTTTTGAACAATTTTTATCATATCAAATCATTAGATGAAAATGGATAACATGCAATTTTCATCTGCAACTTGAATGAAATAGTAAGGTTTATATGGATGTTCACTATTCTCTCTTGTAATAAAAGAAAGATGCAGAAACACTACAAGAAAACACGCCTTTTGCGAGGACATGTTGTGACGGATTTCAGCTCTCGCAAATTTGCGGTTAATTTGCGAGGGATTTACAAAAAATAAAAAAACCCAAGCATATCCCTCGCAAAATTGCGAGGAACAGGGTCGTCGCAAATCCGCTGCTCATTTGCGACGCATTCACGACAAATTCGCTGGGAAGGTCCCATCCCTCGCAAATCCATCACAATATTGCGACGACTTTGCGAAAACAAATTCCATAGCAAATTTGCTATGAAATTGTGAGTGAATTGCGAAAGCCATAGCAAATCCATTGCAAAGTTAGGAAAATAATTTTTTATAAATATTACAAAACTTAATATAATTATTCTGAAATACATTTGAACGTGTTCATAAGGTGAATTTACTAACCTTTAAAATTATTTTGATGGTTTTTACAAATTAGATGTTCAAGGTTTGCGACAAATTAGCGACTGATTTGCTAGACCCATAGCAAATTCGTCGCAAATCCATCGCAAATTACTCAAATAACAACCTTAAACCCTTAACCCTAAATCCTAAACCCTAAAGACTAATTACATTACTATTAATGATTAAAAAGATGAATTCAAGACTTATAATCAAAGATAGCAGTGCAACACAAAATTGTTGGAGAATTGGACAATTTGGCATATATTTGTCTCAATGTAATGAACATATGTGTGATATAGTGTAGAGGATCATCATGTTTAGAGTAAGATACAAAATTGGACAATTTTGGAATGTTTGATGATAGAAAAGAGTATGATGGCACCATTGGACCTTATAATATACTTGAAAGTTTATTTGACTAATTTTTTTAATTTATTTTGATGGTTTTTACAAATTAAATATTCACGGTTTGCGACCAGTTTGCGACTGATTTGCTAGTCCCATAGCAAATTCGTCGCAAATACATCGCAAACTACTCAATACATAGCAATTCTCTCGCAAATAACAACCCTAAACCCTTGAACCTTTACCTTTAAGACTAATTTCATTACTATTAATGATTAAAATGATATCATTCAAGATTTATAATCAAAGAGAGGACACTAATGAAAATTGCAAATCCTAAACCCTAAAGACTTTGCGAGGGATTTGCTACGGTCTCTTGCAATTCTCTCGCAAATTCTGGAAATATTAATTACATATTTTTATATGCTTGCTAGGGATTTGGGAGGGACCATAGCTAATCCCTAGCAATATTTGCTAGGGATTTGCGACATAGTATTTTTATATATAATTAGAAAACCTAGTTTGAGCGAAGCTCAAACCTCGACTAATCCGCAGCCAAAAGAGAAACCCTTCTCGAACCCTTCTTCTCCGATTTCTTCTCTCTTCTCCGTTCCCTAATCCTTCTCTTCTCCGATTTCTTCTCTCTTCTCCGATCTCTTTTGTCTTTTCCGGTGAGTCTGCTCCTCTTCTCTCAGGTCCGATTAACCCTTCTCGAACCCTAACTCCTCCACTTCTCTCTTGTCCTCTGAATCTCTTGTCCGGTTAATCTCCGACTCGATCTCTCCTCTCTTTGCTGGTAAGTCTCCTCCTCTCCCCTTCTAAATTAGGGTTTCGAAATTGGGGATTCAATTTGGGGTTTAGGGTTATGATTCGATTAGGTTTTTAATTCGATTTTAGGGTTTCGAATTTTGGGGATTTAATTTTGGGATTAGGGTTTCGATTTTTGGGATTTAATTTTGGGTTTAGGGTTTCGATTTTGGGAATTTAATTTTGGGTTTAGGGTAACGATTTTGGGGATTTAATTTTGGGATTAGGGTTTCGATTCGATTTTAGGGGTTTTAATTTTTGTTTTTAATTTTGGATAATTTTAGGGTTCTAATGATTTTTACATGTTCTCCTTCTCTTCTCAGATGTCTTCTCGAGACCAAAACGGATCTGTCAACCAAAACCATTACACAAGGTTCATATCTTCACAAGGATTATCTCCTCCCGTCCCTGCTCGAGGGGTACGCTCTACTGGCTCTGCTCAAAGGCTACATTCTACCGCCTCTTCTCAAGGTACCTCACCGGTGCAAAATGATCTTCCTCCTCAGCAAAATGATCCTCCTCCTTAGCAATCAACGTCGCGTGTCAACGGTGCAAGTGCCTCTCAAGTGTTTTTCATTTTGGAAGAGTTACTTGCAAGTCCCGGGCGTGCTGGCTTACCAAAACTGGATCCTAAGCGACCTCCGGGTACTATCTGGTGAGAATGTTATGTATCTAACATATAGTTTATCTTTATGTTTTGTATTTTCAATGATCCTAATTCCTTTTATCTTATGTTTTGTAGGTTTGACCAGGATTCTTTGGCTGTTGCTACTGTCCGGGTCATTTTTGAAAGAGATTTCAAATCAGCTCATGCCAATTGGACCCAAACACCAGGTCCGGTTGTAAACCGGTGGTTTGAAACTTTTGCGGTAAGTTACAAATTGTTGTTGTGTTTAAATTACAGATTTTGTGTGTTTATCATTCGAATTTGGTTCTAATTCATTTTATGTCTTTACAAGCAAACATATAATTGGGATGCGTCCATCAATGGAAGAGTTAGAGCTGAGTTTGAAAAGAAGTTGAAGACCCGGATGAGTGATCAAGTGTCTCGGTGGAAGGGTAAGTGGAGGAAGAAAGGTAATGACGCAATGCCGCGGTGGCTTGATCCTACTGTATGGGATGGCTTGGTCAACTTTTGGTGTGAACCAAAATCAGAAGCAAAGAGTATCAATAGCCGTAATGTTGGTATAGTGATCCTGATGGCACCGAAATACATAAGCACCGTTCTGGTCAGACCTCTTTTAAAGCCCGAGCACGAAAGCTTGTAAGTATCTATGTTTAATACAAGTTCATTAATCATATCATATCTATAATATAGTAATATAGTTGTTTGATTTCTCTGTTTTTAGTCTGAGAGTACTGGTGAGCCACTACCTGATTTCCTGCGAGTACTAGCAGACACTCATAGGAAACATGATGGGTCGTTTGTTGATGGACTGTCTGAGAAGGTGTTCAATGAAGTGTCGTCAAAGATAGCTGAAGCTGAGTCTGAGCTAATATCAGCGGATAACATGGAGAGTAGTGCTTCTGGTGGGTTATCACTAATTGTGAAGAACCAAATTTATGCCGAGGTAAAACATAGTTCCTCGCAAAATAGTTCCTCGCAAAATGCGTGGGATTTGCGAGGGACAACATTTCCTCGCAAAAGTTGCGAGGGAATTGCAACGTTGACCGATTTGCGAGACGCGATTTGCGAGGAACGGATTTTTCTCGCAAATTTCTCGCTTTTGTCGATTTGCGAGGGATTCGCGATATATTTGTCCATCGCAAAAGACGTGTTTTGTTGTAGTGAAAACGGATCTCTTCAAACTCCAAATATTGAAGGAAAGAAAATCAAACACAAAATGTTGTATAATGAGTCTCTTCATTTGAAACCATATACTACATCCTACCAGATTCACACAATTATTAGAAGAAGAAAAAAAAAAAAAGCCAATGTAATGGCGTACGACGATTACCCGCCGTAGTGGTTGATGTAAATGTATAATATGTAGTTATGTACACACTTCATTTACACACGAGATCATTTCATGGAGGAATAGGTTTCATATTACGGATTCTCATATACGTCAAAAACTGTGAAGGCAATTCTGCAAGAAGCGCTTGTACTACTGAGATCTCTCCATCTGCAAGGTAACACAAACACAACACATTAAAAAACCCCACCAAACCAGAAAACTAGCGTTCTCATGGGTCTCCTGCGGTTATAAACTCCATCAATCAAACTACACTTACGTTGGACGTCTCGTAGTGCCACAAACTGAACAATATCTCGTGAAGCCAGTCGCCCGCTAGAGCTCTCCAACCTTTCTCCTCTATCTGCGTCTAGTATCTATAAACAAAAGTACAGTTTATACAAGATCGATCAGATATACTTGTAATAATCTTAAATGTGTTTTGGAAAGCAATAATGTTTTACCTCCATTTCTTTAAAATCAGCTCCTCCAACTCCTACAATGAGGATTGATAATGGCAGATCCGATGCACTGACTAATGCGTCTTTTGTTTCTTGAAGATCTGTTATAACACCATCCTGCAACAAGAGTTTTTGGTTTGTAAACAATCTCTGATTTGTTATTTTATGTGATGTTGGTTTCTTTTTATATATAATATACTCACTGTGATGATCAATAAGACGTAATACTTCCGTGAACCTTGAGCTAGAGACGTGCTGGCGATCATTGCAGCCGAGTTGATCACCGGACCAAAAAGGGTAGGCCCTGCAAGAGAGACATGGAAGAGGGCACTGGTGTATGAATTCATGATACCTTGAATCCCATCCACCTGAGAGAGAGAGAAAAAAGCATAATTGGCGTGTGAATCGAGAAAACATCAAGTTTAATTTCAAAGTCAAGTTTGTGTACCTCAGAGTATGAACTGCTTCCGTTGAGGTTAAAGCAATGAGAAACTGGACTGTCGATCGGACGAGCTCCAAATCCCCAGGCAGGAAAACGTTTGTCTGAGTCATAAAACTGCAACACTTCTCCAACATCCACTATTGCCTGAGATAAAAGAAGAGATCATGATTGTTTAGTCACAGTCACAGTCGCTGCTAATTATAAGAAAATGGAGTAACACTGAGTCCTCACTCTCTGGTAGGCATTTAATCGTCCCGAAGGATCAATGTAGTGCAAAGAATCAGGAAGGCGGGGATTTCCGTTTGAAGCTGAAGGACAGTGGAAAAGTTTGGATTAGAGTATAGGAAGGCGATGGAGATAACATATATTGTTGATAATTTATTTTCGCATGTATAGTTTATAGGCTTTTCCGCAGTGGTGCAATACATACCTGTGAAATCAATTGCTACCATGAAGTTTAATTCAAACCCAGATGCCAAGTATTCTAGGAATGTGTGCTGGACAGTCTCGGTAAACTTGTCCACAAAAAGCTGGCTCTTTAACACCTAAAATAACGATCAATGGTATTAGATAGCTTACATGAAAAGGCATGAAAATGTTAGGAAACCTTTTCGTATTGGTTTATACCTTGTTTTGTCCAGCACCAGTAGGCAAAGATAAATTGATTCCTTGGCCAGCCAAATGAAGTTTTTCCAAGTCCGAAAGTGATTTCTGAACTTTTCTGGCCACCCAAAATAAACAAGTAGTTATGTCAGCTAGGAGCTTAAGTCATTCCAAAAATAAAATGGGTTAAGCTTTAAGATTTAAGTTACCCGATAAGACTGTGTTTGCCATTGGAATTAAAGTCTGAGCATTCTATTATCAGTGGGCTATCCTGCAGGATTATAGAAAGAACTTGAGATATCTTTCTGTGAATTCACATGCATCTCGAACAGAGAAACAGACCTTGTATTCATTCATTACAATTTATTGGAAGCTCAGATATAAGAGATCTCCCGTACCTTACTCCCCACTTGTTGAACACTAAGAAAGAGTGGTTTAAAAATTGGATTAAGATCGTTCTTCCGGACTTCAGTTTTAGACACGGGGATTGGAGTACCATGCTCTACAATCTTTGACACCACCAAAAAGGGGTCCTAAAATCAAGCGGCAAAAAGAAATATATTGTTATATTTATAGTCAGAACCATATTTTTAGTAAAAATGGTAAAAGAGAAAGAAATTACAAACTTACACTTTTTGAGAAAAGATCCTTAGATTCCAAACTGGAACATCTAAATACAACCTCTGTTGTAATCTTAGAAGCAAGGGACTCCTCAGCATGGATGATAAGCTTTCCGTGGTGAGGCTGAGACTGTGGAGCAACGCCTTCTTTACGCTTGAGTTCTAACGTGCTTGTCCTGGTCGATTTTGTGATTATCTGCGTGATTGAAAGATAAAAATTGTAAGGTAGGCAATAAAACGAATTTATACTGTGCATCTCAGAGAACATATATTGCAACGCTAATATATGTCTGTAAAATAAAGAAGGGAAGCAATTAAGCAGTGGATACCTCAGACAATGCACATGTTGCCTCACCAAGAAACTGCTGATCGTCAAGCTTAAGCATCTGAAAAGTAGACCTTCAGTAGTAAGTACACTATGTATTACACTGTTAAGCAAAACAAGGTTGTGCATGACAACTATTCTCAAACGAAACTGAAACAAAGCAAGTTGAGGCACAAGCATGCGGGTGCTCATATCCACATATAAAGAGACAAGAAAAATAGCAAAATTACCTCTGCTCTTGAGTTTTGGAATTTGGTGTCAACGTCAAACACACGAAACCTGGTACATAAAACCTTTCAGTAGGTAAGAAGAACAAGACGGTTGATTTGTTTCCTCATTGACACATTTAAAAAAAAAAAAAAAAAAAAAAAAGAGAAAGATAAAAAGAAGCTTACACCAAAATCTGGACAGTCTCAAAATGATAAGCGAGAGTAAATTTCTTAATCCATTTGGGAGCTAAAGAGTTCAAAACAACTTCACTGCGAAACACTTCAGAAAGAGTTGCATCCTTTTCTTTTTTATAAACAACCACCATTGGATCACTCTACAGGAAACATGTCATTTAAGTAGAGAGGATATCAAAAAAAAACATAGGAGCAGCCAAAAAATTTGAAAAGCAAAAGTAAAACAAACCTTGGAGAGCACGTCCCGATCTCGCAAATTAGAAGCAGAAAACGATAGCTGCATAAAATAAAAAATAAAAAAAACACAAAATCGTCAGATACAGAGAGAGACTCGTAAAATTGTGAGAAAACGTGTATGGCGGAGGGAGAGATTAAATTTAATAAAAACCTCGATCTGAGAGAAGAGACCGTTGAAGCCTTTAGACTTAAGAAAGTAATCAAGAGCGTCGTTAGTGGTGGCGAGAGCGGCGGAGGAAGCACTTCCACCAACGCCGGCAATCGCACCAGAACCGGAAGAGACATCGGAGCAGCAGCAATTCCCCATCCCCTCTCTCTCAATTTCACTTCACTTCACAGATTAAAAAAAAAAAAAACTGAAGAAGCACCTGTATTGAAACAACAACAACAACAACCGTTTTTGAGAATTTGTGTTTGGGCACACCCCAAACGGAAGAAGGACGGAGAGAAAACGCAAACAAAAAAAATTGGGAGAGCAGAGAGTAAATGGGACCCAACTCAACTTGTCCAAGTCAATCTTTTTTTTTTTTTCAATTGACCCGTCTCCCTCCCTTCATCTCCCTTTTTATAGTTTTTTTTTTTGTCATCATTTATTTAATTAATATTGACTTTAGAAAATGATTTATTATTATTATTATTTCTAACACGAAGTATCCCAGAAACGTTCAGCTATTTTCTGAGAAATTAACTTTTGTATTTATCAGCTTCTCTTAGTAAACGTGTCAGTCAATTTGAAACAAATATTATTATGTACAAAATTCAAAACATTATCGTTCTTCTTTTTCTTTAAACATATTTGTTAATACATCATTTAAAACCAATTGAATCAGTGTTAATTATCTGTGATGTATGTTTGTATTATAGGCTGGTCAATAAATATAAATAGATAAATAGACAAAACACTTTCTTTTTTTCTTAATAATTGTGATCAATCATGTTATTTTGCAATACACTTGTATTTCTTTTTTCTTTAAGCCAACAACTAGACCTCTCATTCTTTTTTTTGGGTTTATTTATTGTTATAATTTTTTTTTATTCTTTTAATTCACAGAAAAGTTGAGAGAAATTTTCAAACTAGTACAAATTGTTACACTATTTGGCAGTTGGCACAACTATTTGGAAAACGCTACAAAATTGCCCATAGAATGAGAGGATTATGAAATTAAAATACCCCCCACCCACACTGGTGAGAATTATTTACACACATTTTACATACATAATTAATTATTTACCCTGGATGAGGAGACCATCTTTTTTTTCTAATCTCTCTTCAACACAAGTCGTATAGTTTACACAGCTCAGAAATTTTGTGGAAATCATCCTAATGCCTATGTTTATGTGACTTTCAAAACTGGATAAGATATCAAGTTATCTACATATACACACATATTATATAGACATTTATTGAGTGAAATAAGCCAATGCTAATTTCTTCTTTGTCAATCATATTTTGATGATCTGTGTGACACAACAACCACATAGCTGTAAACAGACAGGACCATTGACAAAAGAAAGAAGAAGAGGGCAGGACCAGAGCCTACGTAAATTTCTTTTGCTAACAAACGTTACACATATACAACAGAGGGAAAGAGAGGTGTGATTTAATATCTTTTAGTTGCAGAAAATCAGAAATGGAAAAAGCTTATCCTTTTGAGACAAACAAACAACATGTGAAATTGCAGTGCAAGTGGTCAAACATACATAGTGGGAGACTTGGGACCCCAAGAGAAAACTCAAAACCAAAGCAAAGTCTTTCTTTTTCTACCAACAGATAGGGCTTAAGGGTTTAGAGCCAATAAACATGTTCTTGGTCCTTAGGTTGCGTTTGAGAGAGCGATTTTGACAAATTCGTGTGTTTTAAGGTGAACCTTTTCATCTTTTAAGGTATTATTCTTAATAGCAAATCCCAAATATTAAACAAGAACATACCAAAAGAAATGTTTTAGGATAAGTACTGATAAAAGATTCTTAATTTTACATCCCAATCAGAATTGCATTTCAGATTGCACTCCTGAAATGGGACTTCAAGAAGTTTTGATGGTTTGAGGCATTTCCTCTTGTGCAGCTCAGATATGAATATGATCAAACCATTATATAGAACTTTTTTTTAGAAAAAAAACTTACAGTAAACGAGCTGGGGACTCTAGCTATAATGTCCTTGACCTTCTTTTGAGTGCACCAGTTTGATTCCATGCCTCCCCACCACGCACAAGTTGCCCACGTCCTGCAATACCAATGCAAAGAGGTGTTTTCAGCAAACTGTTTCTCACCTGAACCGATACAATGCTCCTCAATTGAGTTTGAAAATTCCTTACGTATACGAGAGTTAACAGAGTCCTCTCTCTGCCATCCCAGATTCGCAACACTTTTAAGATGTTTGATAATAGGCTGTGGTTGCATCCGCTGTTTGAGGGTAATAAGACTGATTCACCGCATTCCAATCTCCTGTTGCAGAATATGCCTGGTTTGCAGCATTCCAATCAGCTGTCCCGGGAGCCCCTGGTACAGAACCTTGCATCACACCTTGTTGATTGTATACAACAGTTTGAGGATGGTATTGCGGCATGTAACCAACAGCTTGAGCATGTGGTTGCGTTGTGTATTCAGCAGCTTGAGCATGTGGTTGTAGAGCATACCCAGCTGCCGGTTGCTGAGAATACCCGGTTGATGCCGCATGGTGTTGCTGAGTGTACCCGGCTGTGGCAGCACGGGGTTGCTGAAAGTACTCGGTTGCTGTAGCATGGGGTTGCTGAGGGTACCCATTTACTGTAACATGAGGTTGCTGGGCGTACCCAATTTCATGGGGGTTTTGAACATATCCAGTTCCACCAGCATAGAGTTGAGTAGTATGCCCCATAGCTGCATAATATTGCTGCTGCGGATAACTCATTGTTCCAGCATACGATTGAGTACTTTCTTCCACATTCCCAGCCTGTATATGCTTGGTATAGTTACCCGCTACACTTTGAGGTTGGTGTGTGAAAGCAATTGCTCCAGCAGCTGGTTGTGAAGCTTCACCATGTGCCGGTGTAGGATAGCCAGCTGTCTCAGTATGAGATTGAGAAGCACTAACTGCCTGCATATCTGGTTGCATGGACACTGTAGTATTTGAAACTGTAGATGCTTCTGGGTGGTAGTAGGTCCTAGCCGGGATTTCATGCTGCTGACTAGCTTCCCCTTCCTTTTGTGATGGTGAAGTATAGAACTCACTTCTATACACACTCCCATTAGCTGTAGGTGCAGAAGGATGCTCATTCCCAGATAACGTCGACGGGTGATATTTATTATCAGAATAAGGTGACGCAAACTGGTCCTTCTCTGATGGTGTTGCCGGAATATATTCACTTTCTGACGCCAAGCAATCTGAAGCAGTTCCGTATCTGTCATAGCAAATAAACCCAAGACCTATGGTTACACATTCACATATAGGTAACTGCAAAACCAGAAAATAGGAACAATGTAAACATCTGCAGAGTGGAGGTCCTGGAGTCTAGCAGAGTTCTCAGATTCACATATAGCTATGGTTTTAAACGTCTGATGGCTACAAATATCAGTTCTTTAGTGAGTTATGATCGACATATTTGGCATAAGATAAAAGTTCAAGTTGGAACTGAAATAGGGTAATAAATCAACAAAGTAATTGGCTAAAGGAATACCAAAACCCCCTACAACCATAGTTACCTCCGAATATTAGATAAAATGGTAAGGTATTTAAGTTGAGGGTCCTGTATAGATGACCGCGGAGGGTCTGACCGAGGAGGGTCTGACCGAGGAGGATCTGACTGAGGAGGGTCTCCGAGCAACCGTTGCTGCCGAGCTTCTGTAGGATAATAAGGCTGATTCAAATTTGACAGACTATCTCTAGGTGGGGTTGTGTAGTCGTCTTGTCTGGAGTAACTATGTTGGAGCAGAGATGTGCGGGGAGCAGACTGATGGGCCATAAGAGAGCCAGGTCGTGGTTCTGCATGACGAGCAGACAGAGGATCTAAAACAGATGAAGCATTTCTAAGTTGTGTAGCAGCTATGAACCTTTCCTCAAAAGATAGAGTCCTTGGTGCTGGAGCTCTAGAAGCCAATCTCTGAGGTAACAGATCGATCTCTGGAGCAGTAAATGGACGGAACAATGATAACAAAGACATAACCTGCAATCCATGGAACAATTATCATTACTAAAAAGTCAAGCAGGTAAGCATGGAACTTAAAAAAACCTGTGCTGTAAAAAAAAGCAAGAAAAAGTGTATTACTTGGTGAGGAGCAAGTTCTTGATTAAATTTGGGCCCCTTGTAATTTTCATAGATAGCAGACTTGAAAGCGTTTTCTGGCAAGGGATAACAGTTCATGAGGATTCTAAATCCAACCTGCCAAAATCAAGTAAAAGAGAAAAAGAACAATCTTAGACACATTCAGATGATGATTTATCTAAACGAAAGCATATGTGTGTGTGTGTTCACAGGAGGCTTACCTGAGCAGGATATTGCATGTCAAAAGCTTCAGGTTCAATATCCAACCTGCCACCAGTAGTAGCTTCATAGACACCATACAAAAGTCTCTTCTCAAAGTCATAAAGGAAAAGCTTCATCCCTGGTTTGATACTCTCAACAACGTCTCTTCTTCCTCTTGGAACGCCGAAAACACGGTAACGGTAGCAATCATTTTTCGTCCTCGCATTACACATAAAGATATAACCAGGTAGCAGCTGCTCATGATGAACCTGAGGTCTCCTTTGTATCACTTTCTCTAATCCAGTGGGTGAGTTCCCATAAGCAGCCAAAAGGTTTCTGTTATACATAGCAGAAGCAGAGTTTTGGGAAGCAGCAACATATGCATTATTAGCATTCGTTTGTTCACCATCAGATAACTCCATCTCCGTCTCCATCGCTTCGGCCATCTCTTTAAACTGTAAACAAGTACGCGAATATGTCACTGGAATTACAAAAACAAATGTGGGATCAAGAAATAGTAATAAATACGTCACACGATCTGGGTTTTGAGAATCAAACGGAAAAAAAAAATCAAAGAGAGAGATGAAAATGACAAAAAGTGACTTACCGGAATTTGAAACCCTAGGACTGAAATTGAGAAATCAGGAAGATTGAATAAGAGAGGTAATATCAGATCAGGTCATAATTAGGTGTTGATTTTTGTATTTAAGATTAGGATCAACGTGCGAATCTGAATTGATAGAAGAAGTTGGATTCTGTTCTCTATATAAGTATGTTTTTGGTTCATGAAGGTGTCGCGGAGAAGATGACTTTCACAGAGAATCACGTGACAGACGTGTAAGGCTAAATATTTAAATGGGCCAATAACTATCTATTGGGCCTTTATTAAGACCCAAATCTTTAAACAAAACTAATTTACCCATCGTAAAAATAACAACAATTACAGAGAGTTGGAACTTTCTGACACAAGCCGAGACCAGACCAGAGAGTTGGTGTCTTTGATTTGAGAGTTGTGAAATCGATCTCTAGTCTTTGAGTTGATTTAGAGATCAGCTTTTCAGAACATAAAAGCCCTGTAGTTGCCTCTTCCGGAGATCAATCTCTATTTGTGAATTTCAGGTTCGTCGAATTGTGATACGGATGATACTAGGGTTTCTTAGAATTGGTTTGTCTCCTTAGTTTAAGGTTCGTCCAATTCCTGGGTTTCTTCTAGCTCGTGCCAAGATAGGAACCTAGGGTTTGTTCTGTGCTTTCTTCGATTACTGAATCTCATTAGCTTTCTTGATTTTTAATCTTTAAGTTCTATGTTTTGAGTGGAGGTCATCTTTTTTTCTTCTGTAGAATGTCTTCAAGGGAGAGGATAGGTTCAAAGCATCATAGCAGAGTGAGCCAAGGCATGTCAACTAGTGGGTCATCATTATCAAGGCACCATGAGACCATCTCTTCGGCTTCGGATCCGCGTCATCTTCGAGACCAACGGATCTCTCTTCCCGATATTCTAGAGAACAAGATTGCAGCTCAAGCTGCTGAGATAGACCGGCTCTCAAGTGACAACCGGAAACTAGCTTCAAGCTACGTAGCTCTCAAGGAAGACTTAACCGTGGCTGACCGTGAAGTCCAGGGGCTAAGAGCTCACATCAGAAAGACGGAAACAGACACCGAGATTCAGATCCGGGCGACTCTTGAGAAAATAGCTAAAATGGAGGGTATGATCAAGAACAGAGAGAATATAAGGAGGGAGGTGCAATTAGCTCACATTGAAGCTCATCGGTTGGCCAGAGAACGCGAAGAGCTTGCTTCACAGGTGAAGTTGGTGGTAAAGGAGTTGAAGAAGGTTTGTCTTGAGGCAGAGGGTTTAGAGGCGTCGAGCCAAGAGCTTGAGCGGTTGAAAGAGGAGCACCAGAGATTACGGTAAAAAGAAGAGTCTTTTACATGTCAAGTAACTGTTAACTATTGATCACCAGTTGTTTTAACCATTTGGTTTTTATGTAACAGGAAAGATTTTGAGGAAGAGAAGAGTGGGAACGTAGAGAAACTTGAGCAATTGAAAGAGATGGAGAGGAAAATAATCGGAGCTGTTAAAACGATTGAGAAGCTGCGAAGTGAAATCGCAACCGCAAGGAGCAAAGACGTCTGAGAATTGAATGTGTTTTAGATTTGAGACCAAAGAGGCCGAGGCTGGGGCTCCTCTATTTAGGAAGGGATTACAAGAACCACAATTGTGTTCTCATCTTTCCTAATATATATATATATATATATATATATGAGCTTTCCTTTTTTTCAAATCAACCTGTTCCTTTCTGAGAAAATGAGTTAGAGAAGTGTTCAAATGGTCGATCACAACATCTGCTGAGAATATTCTACCACAGAAACAAACAAGTGTACTCTTAAGCATTCATTACACAAATCCCCAATACTTAAGAAGAGGTCAAGCGACTAGATCGACCTCATCGCGTTGAGGGTAAACCACATCAAGCCTCATCATACTCTTGTACTGATCAGGTACCGGTGCACCACCTTGAACACACATCTCCACAACCGCAGGAGCCTTGCCGTAGAACCTCGTCAAGCTATTATCAAGAACAGAACCATCAGTAGGATCCCTAACATGCCACACATAGTTTGGACCAACCACATCATCAATAGTAGCTTCTTGCCACGCATGCATTCCGTCTCGCATCTGATGCTTTGTCGCTTTACACATCCTCACTTTGTGTCCCTTTGGACCAACCTGAATCTCTGGACAATACCCACAAGTCCACACTTTGTATCTCTCCATCAGTTTCCTGACCCCCAAAACCATTTCAAACCATGACTCCATCGTCTCAATGCTTAATTCCTTCAAGCTCTTCTTCTCCTCAACCTTGCAACGATCATCTTCTTGTAAAAGCTCAACAGTAGAAGTAACTGCAGTCTCTATATTTCCATCACTGACTTTCTCAAAATCTACAATCCGTCCTTCGATGCTGTACACAGGTTTCGATCTTCGCTTTGATGGGAACTTCTCAAGGTCTACACCAGCCTGTATACATAGCTCGAGAACCGCAGAGATCTTAGGGACGGTAAATCTCTCGTCGTGTATAACTCTCGGTTTGACAGCACGGTCATAAAGGTGAAAACTTTTTGGGAACAAGACAACATCGCTCACTCTTCCTCTTTTCCAGACATGAGTCGCACTTCTTGAACCACTACCAGGACCTGTACAAGTCCTGATTTCATGACCTTCCTTGCCAATATGAACCTCAGAGCAGCATCTGAACAAAAACAACACAAGTTCTCAAATATATAAGCAAATCAAAAGAGAGAAGGGAGAGGAATAGTAATGTAACCTGCAGCGATGAACAGGAACATGGTGAATGATTTTAGAGAGGCCGGAGAGCAAAGAGTTGCGGCATCGGTGAACAGAATGAGCCACGTGGACAAGTTCCGGAACAAGTAAACCGTTATCCGGCGGATCTTCCAGAACTCGACATGGTTGTAGTTTTCTCAGTTGCTTCTCTTCTTTCGCGCGACGAATCAACTCTTTCATCGGAGTCGGATACGGCTTCCTCTCTGATTTATCCTTCCGTGGCTTGGGTACGTCGGCGTAGAGAGGATCGTCATCATCAACAACGACAACTGGAACGTCGTGATTGGTGGTTAGAGATTTAACGGGAGTTGAATAATGAGATTTTCTGATTACGGAGACTGAGATTTGCATTAGCTTTCTTCTCTGCATTTTTGCTCCCAAATGCACATAAGGTGTTCGATAGAATTCCCCAATGGTGAAAAATTGGGTTTTCTCAGTTTTTTTTTTTTTTTTTTCACATGCCTTGTCACGTGGCTCCCACGTGTACCTTGCTGTTACTTTTGGTTGAGACTCCCGCTTGCCCTCTACTCTGCTTCTTCTTCTCGCAAATCAGATTTTGTCTCTCCGAAGCTTTGAAAAAACCCTAGAGAACAAGAAAGCGAAAAGAATCGTTTGCTATGGAGCCTTCTTTCAAGGATGATGAAGAGGGCGCACAACTCTACAGAGATGTTACACGTCACTTCCGTGAAGGAAACTACATCAAGGCATTGGAGATCATTGACGATTTGATTTTAGTCCATGGGGAAGATAAAGACGCATGGCATCTTCGTCTCAAAGAAGGTCACGTATTCTTGGGACTAGCGCAAAAAGCAGAGAGCCCTGACGTGAAAGTCGCATTCTTGTTAGGTTCTGTAGAGTGTCTTTCGGAAGATGATGGGTTATCACCACTTTGTGCGAATTCACTCCACATGTTGGGCAAAAAGCTTGGGTCAGTATTGTATCTCAAGAAGGCTGTGGAGAAAGCAAAACATGGTTTAACTCTTACTTGGGCAGAGAACCCAGCTGAACATGGTCCACTGAGTTTGGAAGATCAAAAAGTACTCGACGAAAAGAATAATGGATTGTTGGAAGTAATCAGAGATGCAGAGTCTCGTATCGCTTCTTCCAAGACTCTTGTTGGTTCTACTATGAAAAACTCTGAACAAAGAGTTTGGGAGTCAAAGAAGAGTCCAGACCCGCGTGAGGATACATTTAAAAGATTGAGGTTATACTGGGTGGGATTGGATGTTAGGATCAAAAGGGACTTTTTGAAAGTAAGCGTTGCAAAGCTTACAAATTTTGTTGTGGGATTAGGATATTACAAAGCGGAGGGACGAGATGCTTTGGAGCAAGTTC
>NC_141897.1:22060135-22081688 GCF_030686135.1 Camelina sativa
GAAGTTGAGTACTTCTTCCCATGCCAATCTATTAACTAGCTGATTATCTCCTTCAAAGATGACTTGTGTATAGCCTCGGATCCACATCTGGTGCATTGTTGCAACAAGGCTTTGTAGTTCCGCTTCCAAGACTGTTGAACATTTTCAAATATTCTTTTCTTTTTATCAACGTTAATAATTTACAATTCTTCCTATATCATCGACCATAACACATTTACAAAAATATGAACTCAAGTTATATAACTCTGCCACACCAATATTATAAACTACACTAGTAGACTACTTAATTCTTGTATAATACTGTATATAAACAAATTGTATGATTTTCTTTTAAAGATACCTGATAAATGACATGAACATGAAATACAATCATTCTTGTCCTTTATTTGTTCTAATTTCGTAGTCATATGATTAATACATCTATAGTTCTCATTATTATTTACCATATGAGGTGACTTTAGAAACAATATTAAATAAGAGAATTATAAGAAAATGAAGGATTTCTCCCTTCATAATTTAGCATTAGGTGGGAACGTTGACAATTTGTGGAGGAAACGTGTTCACAAAGTGCAAATATATTTAGCACTAAAAAAGACATGATTATTTGTTTCATGTAATTATTTACACTTGAGCTTATTTTTCAAATAATTATATTACTTACGTCCATTGTGCACGGGTGATTTTTAATACTTTAATTTTTGTTTCTATTCTCTTGTACTTAAAGACATAAGCTTTGATTGGTTTGAAGCTCACAAATAAAAGAAGAACATATCACCGTTACAAAAATGTTGCAATTGTTTCCTTTGTAATTATGCTAGTTTATGCATGTCAATAATATGATTATTGAAGAAAAAAGAATAAGTAATATCATGCCAACATTGCATTAAAAAAAAAGGTAATCAATACACTAGAATAAAAGGTCAATCATTCCTAATCTAACATACTTGAAGATCTAATTTTTTATTATATAATATCTTGTAAGTTGCTTTTTAATAAGACAAAACTAAACTCTAAAAAAGGTCTTATTATATACAAATCGTAATTTTTCGGTCCCTGTGATTTGTATATACTGTAAATGATTATAATGTTCCCTATGATTTGTATTTTTTTTTGGTCGTCATATCCTTATAGGCTTATATGACCATGAATACATCGTGGTGGAGGAATGATCTCCGCAACTCCACAATCAACCAATCATTTTCAAGAAAACATTATTCAAATTTACACCTCACATAACATTTTCTCTTCATCTTTTGATTTGTTTTCTTTCAAAGAATGTAATTATAATTGTTTGCTAATAATTCAACTAGTTTACACTACAAAGTACAAACTAAGTGAAAATCAATTCTCTAGTTTCACACTTCCACTCTTCTTGTCTTCTCATATATACGCGTGTGTTTAAACGACTTCATCAAACAATATACTTAATATAACCAATCCTTTCGTTCTTGATTGCTGCATTCTAAATACATACATGTGTAAGTGATATGAGTGAGATATGTATAGCCCAATGAAATATGGATTGGTGTACATTATATAGAGAAAGAGGTAGATTAATACACACACTCACGCACGAGCTTCACGTGTAGCCCCCATTACTTTTGGACCCCACATAATGATAACGGGCCCCCCGTAAGGCCCACTTATTAGACCGGAAAGAACGGTGGTTCGTTGGCAATGGCTGACTTGACAGTGGCTAGGAGGACCACGCCGGGCTCACGACTCCAATCATATAATTTCTTCTACTGGGACCAACTTAGCGGCTTCAGCCACAAGATGTACTGGTGCTTACCTTTACCGTTTAAGATCCAATCGAACCAACTTAAACCGGTTGCTCACTTGGGTAAAGAAAACGTGTGGTATGATTGGTTTGGATAACTGTCACTCTCTCAGTGTTTCCGAAGACCTATCAATGTACTCAAAACCGTCGGTTTGTCGGTCCCATCATCTAATACTGTATATGAAACAGATGAAAATTTGGTTTTTTCGAAATTTAAAGTGGCATTCTCACAACTCTACATATATATTATATACATACATGATACACCTCATCCATCTCTTTATAGTACGTACATATTACTCACGAAACTAGATGCGTGCAATATTTATATATATCTTTATAAAGACCATACTAAAATGATATATAGAATTTGCAAGTATAATCATAGTGGTTCCAAGTGGAGAAATTGGAGATAGAAGCGTACTGCTTAAGAACCACCTTTTTTATTTTATTTTTATATATATTAATAGCAATATCAGAGAGACACTGATATAAGGGGAAAAAGAGAGAAAAGAGACACACTCTGCCGTCAAAACTAAAAAAATAAGGTCTAGCATTAGGTCATGATATTTACTACATAATCTAATGATCCTTATGATCTCTAATTTCTCTGAACTTTGCTTTTGTTCAAGAAGAAATTTATAAATATAACCTAAAAATTTTAACATGGTTGAAAACAACAATAGCTTAAAATTATAGTTAGACTGACAAACCCACAAATCGATACTTATCAAATAAAAATATAACTAACGTGGTATATATTCATGTGAATTTGATGTATGACCACAACAATTAAACGAGTGAACAGAAACAAATAAAGAAATAAACGAAAATAACAAAAATTATTTTGATTGAACTTACGGATCAAGTTTTTGTTGAAAAAAATGCCAATGTGGACCATATGGTATGAGTATAGAATTTCAATCGGTCATAAAAAAATTCGATTACCTTAAGAAGTAAATACCACATATGTTTCTCTAAGTTATCAATCTTGTATCACCTACGTATGAGTATGACAATCAAATTTTCAAAGTAGTTACGTTGTATTAACTTTTTTATTCATAGAAATATACGTTCGCCTATCTTCATATATGTGATCATGCATATTCAAAACTCTAAGCCTACTTTAAAGAAAACATGAAAACGTATGTTTTCTTGACATTCGAGAATTTATTATAATGTCTAGAAATATGAATCAAATGGAGGATTTGGATGTAAGTTTAAAAGGGTTGAGAAGAACTGAAGAAGGAAGAACTCAACAAGTGAGAAGTTTGGTGGGGACAAAAAGGAAGTGAAGTGGGGACAGCACCGAAGGCGATAAGGAGCTTTTTTCTCGGCGATGATGTTCCCTGTGTTATTACGTAACCACTCATGTCACGCCACGTTATTTTATTACTGTTTTTTTTTAATAAATTATTCTACTGTTATCTTCTGTTTTTAATAGTTCACTTGTTTGTTTCTTACAATATTTACATTTACTCAAAAGAAAAGAAAAACCGTCTATTTAATTACAATAAAATAAAACACTTCATATAAGTAGTACAAAAACTTGACAAAATATTAATATACTTTTTGGTGATTTGTTTCTCTAGTTTGAGTACTCGTTGGTATCTTAATTATAAACACTAGAAAGAGACAAAAAAAATATATTTATTTAAATCTGTGTATAAATAACTGGTAATTTTAATTTTTAAGCAATCATCACAATCAAACTTTATAAGAAAATTGTCTTATCTTTGTTCATGGCTGAATCATCTTAGAGTTTTATATGGATATGTATAGTTTAATTCCCAATTTACAACTTTTAAGTTGGAATTCATATAATCTGTTTTTTCATATCAAAACACATTCAAACTTTACGTAAAGTAAGATCCAATGGGTTCAAACCTTACAATTCTAAAAAATCTGCACAGATTATAACTGCGGAAAAGTATCCTATCAACTTGTAGAAGTTCTCTCTTTCTTTCGGTTCGTTATAATTGTTCATTAGTTAAATTGTAAAGCTAAAATATATGTATATATATATATATATAAGTTTTTCTGAACCTTTTCCATGGCTAACTATCGATCAACTATGTCACACTAATTAAAAAAACATTGTTTTCTTATTCAAAAAGAACATACGTATCCATTTCACCAAACGAATCTAATAAATAACTCGACTATATAGGATATTATATATATTGCTAGTTGACGATCAACGTACGGTCAATTAAAAAACTAGGGATTTTATAGTTTAATCTAACTATCTAAAGTGTCGTACATATTTGAGACTTCGAGTAACATCAACGCGGGAGAATAAACGCAGGCGGATAAAGGTGTGAAATGGTTAAAATTTCAACAATTTTTGTTGATGGCTAAGACGTCTAAAAGAGTACTCCATTTCTTTTTCTATCTAGTTTTAATAAACGCGATCTCTATTGTATGTTACCAAGAGTTTTTTTAATGTTTCAAGTTTATAAAAATCTTGATATGTACAATTTGGTTTTAAATATTTTTTTAGCTTACAAAAATTTAATCCTTTTAGCGGTATGAACACCAATCCACAAAACGTGAACAATTGCAGCCACGACCGCACCAACTGAAACGCTTAATTAGTATTTGTCAAATATATAACTAAAGGGAAGTAGTTTATTTGAAAAACGTCTCATTCAATGGTTGGTAGAGAGATAGTTCTAAAAGATCACATTACTTCTCTATCACACACAGTGTAGAAAGTGAAAACTTATGCAACACTTCAGGTAGAGAGAGAAAGACAGTGATAGCTTAGTTATAATTAAAGACCCCCAAAATCCAAATAGAATCTTCCCTTAATAAAGTATTAAACAAAATAAATTACAAAAAAATTATAATATAAAGCACAATTCCTTTTCCATCACGAGAGCTTTTTGTCTCTGTTTACATTGATGTGCCTATATATATGTGTATATATAAGCCTAGAGAATCCGCCATAATCGGAACACTCGAAGTCTTTAGTGTTCTCAACATAAACAACTAAAACAAGACAAAACGCTTTTGTCTCTTTCTCCAAATCTACGAGGAACCAAGAGAAGACAAAAAAAAAATCGAATACTTACTAAGCTTGCATATATATAAGAAGAAGATTCAAGTAAGTTTCTTTCAGTACAGAGAACAATGTATGTTTCTGATTTTCGGTCTTCAATATGTTACAAAATCGCATATATATATATATTCACAAATATACTCACTTTCGTTCACGAGAAGTCGAGAACAACTATGTTTCCATAATATTACATTTTTGATTTTATTCTCCTTGGAAACTATGTACGTTAACTTAATTTATCTGACGTATGTATATATGTGGTTCATATATGTGGTTCATATATATACATACGTCAGATAGATTAATGGGAGAATGGGAAGATTAAAAGATATGGGGCGTATAATTAATAATAATATGTTCATTTAACGACTGTGGAAAGTGAATTACTACTTTGAAACCATGCATAAAAGTAATTACTTTTGTTTTTGTCGACTAAGTAATTTTGTTTTTAGTATCATTTTATGTGTATAAAGTTTTGTTCAATGGAATCATTATGAGTAATCAAAGTATCAAATTTAACTTTTTCATAATGAAATGGATCAAATATACTTTAATCATAATTACTTTTACATTTTTATTATAGGCATACTTGAATTCTTAATTTCACATCAGTTCCATGCATATCTTTCTATGTACCGATGATAAAGTATGTGTTACAAATTGCCATATTGCAGAACATATAAAAAATTAGTAGATCATAATGGAGAGTCTCTCGCACATTCCTCCCGGTTATCGATTCCATCCGACCGATGAAGAACTTGTTGACTATTATCTCAAGAACAAAGTTGCATTCCCGGGAATGCAAGTTGATGTAATCAAAGATGTCGATCTCTACAAAATCGAGCCATGGGACATCCAAGGTATGTATGCATTCCAACGTTCCATTTTGATTTCATTAGTTAAATCGTAATATATACTACATAAACTAGGTTTTGAAACTTCTAATTCAAAATCAAGATCTTGTATTTTTTTTTTTTTTTAAATTAAAATGTTATTTTTTTGGGCTATATAGAGTTATGTGGACGAGGGACGGGAGAAGAGAGGGAATGGTATTTCTTTAGCCACAAGGACAAGAAATATCCAACTGGGACACGAACCAATAGAGCAACGGGCTCCGGATTTTGGAAAGCAACAGGTCGAGACAAGGCCATATACTCAAAGCAAGAGCTTGTTGGGATGAGGAAGACTCTTGTGTTTTACAAAGGTAGGGCCCCGAATGGTCAGAAATCCGATTGGATAATGCATGAATACCGTCTTGAGACCGATGAAAATGGACCACCTCATGAGGAAGGATGGGTGGTTTGTCGCGCTTTCAAGAAGAAACTAACCACGATGAATTACAACAATCCAAGAACAATGATGGGATCATCATCAGGCCAAGAATCTAATTGGTTCACGCAACAAATGGATGTTGCTAATGGTAATTACTACCATCTCCCTGATCTAGAGAGTCCAAGAATGTTTCAAGGCTCATCATCATTACATCAGAATGATCAAGACCCTTATGGTGTTGTACTAAGCACTATTAACGCAAACCCAACCACGATAATGCAACGAGACGATGGTCCTGTTATTACCAATGATGATAATCATATGATCATGATGAACACAAGTAATGGTGGTCATCATCAATCAGGATTACTAGTCAATGATGATCATAATGATCAAGTGATGGATTGGCAAACGCTTGACAAGTTTGTTGCTTCTCAGCTAATCATGGGCCAAGAAGAGGAAGAAGTAAATAAAGATCCATCAGATAACTCTTCGAATGAAACATTTCATCATCTCTCTGAAGAGCAAGCAACAATGGTTTCTATGAATGCCTCTTCCACTTCTTCTCCTTGTTCCTTCTACTCTTGGGCTCAAAATACACACACGTAAGATCAATCCTTAAAACGTGTGTGTAAATCCGCACGCCTATATATAATTAATTGAGGTTCATGCTTATTGATTACATATCATACATATGTCTTAACGACTACTGATTATTATTTTACACAAAAATTGTTTATTTATTGTGTTGTAACTTTATAGTTTTATAAGATCCCATATATAAATATAAAGATCATATTATTTTGTTTCTACTAGTATCTGGTAAACAGTAGACATAATCAAAACCAACACATAAGCTAATTGACAAAACAGATCGTCTACCAGTTTAGGAACACAACATCGCACTATTGACACAAGAGACAAGATTTTTGAGTGATGACATTAATCATATAGAAAGCCAAAATATACTGAAAATATATAACACAATAGTCATTGTAACTTGATTACTCTCATCGTAATCAATGAACCACAAGAGCAACAAATTGTTACGAAAATTAAGTAGGAGTGAGAATGATGGTCTTCTCGTTCGTTTGATCACAAAGATAACCATAGAAACTAACCATACTCGCAACAAAACCAACTAAACCAAAACTAACCAAACCCCTAAACCGCTTCGTCTTCATCCTCTCGGTTTTTCTCTTCGTCAACTTCTCCTCTAACGACGCATCGTCTTTATATTCTTCGTGCAACGTTTCAACCAACGAGCGAACCAAACCGGTCTCATCATCAACATTGACACCACCACCACTTTCCAAACTCTGCATGTCCGGTTCGTTAATTGGACCGGTCAACTCCTTGAAAGCCTCTTCAAGTTCGGTTAACCTCTTAGCCATGCAACGAAGTTTCATCATTCTTCTGCTCCTTCTTCACATTCCTTAACCGACGTTATCTCCGCAGTTAAAAGGGTATGCGTGAAAAGAAACCGGTCTTTGAATTCCCGGTATGCTATAGTATGATCACCATTACCAGAACCGATTACTTCTAGCAAACACTCAAGTTCTTCGAGTTTCTTCTCCAAGATTGGGTTTGCTTTCGCCGCCGCCGTCGTCGTCGTCTTCATCCTTTTTTTAACCATTTGGTTATTTTTTTTACTCCCATTTACGAAAGATTTTTAAAATAAAACAACTTCTCGTATTCTCTCGTAGTGGGTTGCGACGACGGTTTTTGTGAAATTACATTACACGTGTTATATAACCGTCTGAGGCCAAATTTACGTGGCCATACTAAAATCCACGTCGGCACTCAAGTTTTTAACTCCCTCGACGATATCGATATATTTCTTTGTAGGAATCTGCTTCATATCCATTGGTCCAACATGAAATTTATGTATTAACAAACATATAAAACCATGCATTAATCATTCATAAAAGGTACGAACCATTGTGGGAGTTTCATATTACATTGTTACATTAATATGGAACCTTCTAAACGGTGTCGAAGGTTTCGGGAAAATTCAATTTCCCGCTCCTCTGTTCCCAAATCCAGATGCCTCGTTTTCAAAATCCCAAATCGACTCCTAAATCCTAATTATTAAAAATCTTCTGCCAATTAAAAAAAAAAAAGAAAAATTACACTTCAGATTCGACTTGTGCTTCTTTTGCAACGTTTCAATTTCGTGTACCTTCGATCTAAAATTTCCAATTTTTGAAATCGGGTTTCTGGGGTTTTCCGATTTAAGCTACTCTACTCGCTCTATCTAGGGTTTGCTTTTACAGTCAGTGAGGGAAATTTGGGGGAAGAAGATGCATATAAAAGAGATATGCTTAGAGGGTTTCAAATCGTATGCGACGAGGACGGTTGTTTCTGGTTTCGATCAACACTTCAATGCGATAACGGGTCTTAATGGGTCGGGCAAATCCAATATCCTCGATTCGATCTGTTTCGTTCTGGGTATCACTAATCTCCAGCAGGTTCGAGCTGCTAATCTGCAGGAGCTTGTCTATAAGCAAGGACAAGCTGGGATTACTAAAGCGACTGTCTCGGTTACATTTGACAATTCCGAGAGACACAGGAGCCCTCTAGGCTATGAGGAGCACCCGGAGATTACTGTCACTAGACAAGTATGTTCTTTGTTTCTCCTTTCCTTCTACTTATCGTTGAGATATCAATTCATGGGTTTGTCAAAATTTGAGACTTTAACTTGGAATTGTGAATCTTTTTTGCCAAAGAGCATGTCTTGTTTTAGTTAGGATTACAGTTGGGCTTCAGAAAAGTAGCAAAATTTGTGATGTATAAAGAATAAAGCTTAGGGGTTTTGAGTTTAGCTTCTTAACTAATGCTGTAATGTTATGGTGAAATGGGTCTTCTATTTGCTTTAAGTGACCATTTCGTTTTGTATCTTTTGGTGTTTCAAGATTGTAGTTGGTGGTAGGAACAAGTATTTGATAAATGGGAAGCTAGCACAACCAAGTCAAGTTCAGAATCTTTTCCACTCGGTGCAGCTTAATGTCAACAACCCACATTTTCTCATTATGCAAGGGCGTATCACCAAAGTTCTAAACATGAAACCTCCCGAGATTTTATCCATGCTTGAAGAAGCTGCTGGAACAAGAATGTATGAAAACAAGAAAGAAGCTGCACTCAAAACGCTTGAGAAGAAGCAAACCAAGGTTGATGAGATTAATAAGCTCCTTGATCATGAAATTTTGCCGGCTCTGGAGAAGTTGAGGAAAGAAAAATCACAATACATGCAGTGGGCTAATGGTAACGCCGAACTGGATCGACTAAGGAGATTCTGTATTGCCTTTGAATATGTTCAAGCAGAGAAGATTAGAGACAATGCTGTTTTTGGAGTTGGAGAAATGAAGACCAAACTCACTAAGATCGACGAGGATACAGAAAAGACGCAGGGAGATATACAGGAAATTGAGAAACAGATAAAAACTCTGACTCGGGCAAAGGAAGCCAGCATGGGGGGAGAAGTTAAAACTCTGTCAGAAAAAGTGGATTCACTGTCTCAAGAAATGACACGTGAGTCATCTAAGCTTAACAACAAGGAGGACACCCTTTTGGGAGAAAAAGAGAATGCTGAAAAGGTTAGAGACAGGACCAAATTGTTATGTTATCTGTTACTAGAAGTGTTATAGATTCTCAGCTATTTCTGGCGTTCATGACTTCCTACTTGGTTTTGACAGATTGTTCACAATATTGAAGATTTAAAGAATTCCGTAAAAGAGAGAGCTGCTGCTGTGAAGAAGTCTGAGGAAGGAGCGGCAGATCTAAAACAAAGATTCCAGGAACTCTCCACCACATTGGAAGAGTGTGAAAAGGAACACCAGGTAGTACCACTAAATAACGTCGCTCTATTCCGTGCCAAAAAATATCCATTCTGTTTTATGTTAATTGGGTTTATGTCCCTTGATTTTTAGGGCGTACTAGCTGGTAAGAGTAGTGGAGATGAAGAGAAATGCTTAGAAGATCAACTACGGGATGCAAAGATTGCTGTTGGAACAGTTGGAACAGAGTTGAAACAGCTGAAAACCAAAATAGAACACTGTTCAAAGGAGCTAAATGAGAGAAAATCTCAGTTAATGTCAAAACGTGAAGAAGCCGTTGAAGTGGAGAATGAACTTGGAGCCAGGAAAAATGATGTGGAACGTGTAAAAAAGACACTTGAATCTATTCCTTATAATGAGGGTCAGATGGAAGCTTTGGAGAAGGTTAGCATGGTCACTTAAGTTAATTTTGTCTACTTCTATATAAAGTATCCATCTCTGACTGAGATAATTGTTTAGGACCGCGGAGCCGAACTTGAAGTTGTACAAAGGCTGGAAGATAAAGTGCGTGGGTTATCAGCTCAATTAGCAAATGTTCAGTTTACATACCGCGATCCTGAGAGGAACTTTGACCGTTCTAAGGTGAAAGGTGTGGTCGCAAAACTAATAAAAGTAAAAGATAGGTCCTCAATGACAGCGTTGGAGGTAGACTATATATCTTATCATTTCATAGTACACATTGTTGGATCTAATTGCCTGAAGTTACTTTGCTTTTCTATTTTCAGGTGACTGCTGGTGGGAAGTTGTATAATGTTGTTGTTGACTCAGAAGATACTGGAAAGCAGCTCCTTCAGAACGGTGCTCTTAGGAGAAGAGTTACAATTATACCTCTGAACAAAATCCAATCCTACGTTGTTCAGCCTAGAGTGCAGCAAGCGACTGCTAGATTGGTATGTAGTTATATTGTTTGGTACTTTCAAAATTAATCTCTTTGTTTTCATTTTCTTTGCTAATTTTCTATTATATTTCAGGTAGGAAAAGATAATGCTGAACTGGCACTTTCCTTAGTCGGTTACAGCGATGAACTAAAGGTACCCACCTGCATATAGTAACCTCCATCGCTGAGAATTTTTATCTCACGCATGTTTCTTTTAAGTGTTGAATTTTCAAGTTCAACTTCATATTCGTGTGATATATGTATTTTGCAGAATGCCATGGAGTATGTTTTTGGCTCCACTTTTGTTTGCAAAACTACTGATGCAGCCAAGGAAGTAAGTATTTCCCAAGCATTAATATTAATTACATGTGGCTAGCGCGTTCAGCTTCTTTTCTTGTAAGAAGATGTTAACTTATGTATGACTCTATACGTAGAATATGTGGTGTGCACATTTTTTCCATTGAGCTCCTTTTTAGTAACTCTTGACGAATCACATCTGATAATGCTATTATAAAGTTTATCAATGTTGTGGGTTATAGGTGCAACATCTACCATGATTTTATTCCGACTGTCTTCCTACTATTTTATTTATTTATTGCTTCTGCCTCTAGAGTTCAGTCTTTGATTTTTCCCTCATTGCTTCTTTTGCAGGTTGCTTTCAATCGAGATATTCGGACTCCAAGTGTCACGCTTGAAGGTGATATTTTCCAGCCAAGTGGTCTTCTTACTGGTGGGAGTCGCAAGTATGTCTTTCTTTCTTGAACGCTTAGATCTCTAGTTAGGGTCATCTCCTTGATTTTTTACGGGTGTGGTTCAGAAATGCCTAAAACTCAAAAATAAAAGTTTGTTGGTCATATTTTTTCCTTTGCCTTAGGGGTGGAGGTGATCTCCTCAGGCAACTTCATGACCTGGCAGAAGCTGAATCAAAATTACAAGGACACCAAAAAAGGTTGGCTGACATTGAAGCGCAGGTAAACCCTTAAGCGATTCTTACGAGATAGGTCTAAATATTTTGGATTTTGACAGATACTAGCCATATTTCGAAATTACAGTAAAACCTCTATAAATTAATAATATTGGGACCATGAAATTCTATTAATTTATCGAGGTTTTAATTTCTCGATAAATTAATAATTATTAATTTATAAAGAGACTTTCCTAATTTGGTAAAAAAAGTTTAAAAATAAAATTTAATCATTATGATTAATATTTTTATAAAACCAATTAAAATGAAAATAGCAATTATCATGTTTTGAAGAAAGTACTCAAATTTTTTTTTTACAGTTAAATATTAAAAATGAACTCTAATAAAAATTATATACATATATTTATATAATTTTATGTAATTATTAATTTATATTATTGATGGAACCATATATTTACAAAGAATTTTCAAAAAAAATATTATCTTATTATATTATCGAATTATGTCCTAAATTACACTAGTCCCAACTTGGGACCGAATAAATTTATTAATTTATAGAGATTATTAATTTAACGAATATTAATTTATAGAGGTTCTACTGTACTAAGAAACTGATAAAGTAGTAGCGTACTAATGCTCTAATTGCTCTCTATAGACTCCTCATGCCACACAGAGTTAAAGTGCTTTCAGTATTTTAAACGTATACTGCTGGTTTATCTTGATATCACAGATCAGAGAGCTTCAGCCTCTTCAAAAGAAATTCACAGATGTTAATGCACAGTTGGAGCTAAAAACGTATGACTTGTCCTTATTTTTGAAGAGGGCTGAACAGAATGAGCACCACAAGGTTTATATCTCCATCTTCTATCTATATCTTTTAAGCTAAATTGTTAGTTTCGTTGGGTTTTTTCTTGATACTTGAAGAACATGGGTTTATACTTTCCATCATTTGTCATATACACAGCTTGGTGAAGCAGTAAAAAAACTTGAAGAAGAGCTTGAAGAAGCGAGATCCCAAATCAAAGAGAAGGAACTTGCTTACAAAAATTGTGTGGATACTGTTTCCAAACTAGAGAATTCCATTAAAGACCATGACAAAAACAGAGAGGGAAGACTCAAGGACTTGGAAAAAACTATTAAGACCATCAAATCTCAGATGCAGGCAGCTTCCAAAGATTTAAAGGTATTAAATATTTTTAGTCAATTACTTACATGTCATTAAACTTCATGAATCCACTTTATAATTCCTTGTCCTGAGTTATCCAGTTTTATCATGAAATATTGCCTTCTTTTCAATTCGCTTTAACATTGTCTCTGGTTCGTCATGCTCATAGAGTCATGAAAATGAAAAAGAGAAGCTTGTGATGGAGGAAGAAGCAATGGTGCAAGAACATTCGTCCTTGGAGAGCCAGTTAGCTTCATTGAAAACCCAAATTAGCACTCTGACTTCGGAAGTAGACGAGCAGCGAGCCAAGGTGACTGTAATTTTTTCTACTCTTGGTGAAATTTGTTGAAAATGAAGAAATTTATCATATTAAAATATGATTCTTCTGCAGGTTGATGCCTTACAGAAGATTCATGATGAGTCTCTTGCTGAGCTCAAGTTGATACATGCAAAGATGAAGGAATGTGATACACAGATAAGTGGTCTGGTCAATGACCAGGAAAAGTTTCTGCAGAAGCTTAGTGAGATGAAGCTTGAGAGAAAGAAATTGGAAAATGAGGTACTTTCTGTTTTGTCTTCTTGCTGTTTTTAGGTTTTGCAAAGCAGCCTTGCTTGTTTCTTTCTTACTACCAGTCTGATTATGTTTCTCTTGCACTCTGTATAAAAATGTTACTTGTCGTATTCACTATTCTTGCCTGTTAAGAGTTTCTGCCTTGGGTTTCTTTAAAATTTTTAAAGTTCAAACGTCTCAATGGGTAACATACAGCTGTTGGGGATGGCAAGTGAACTTGAACTGGATATAGAGTCAAGACTTTCTTGTAACTTGGTTGTGATATAAAATTAGAGAAGTTAGTACTTTCTGAAATTTTTGCATGTCAAGGAATATACTTTTCGTGACAACTGTTTCTTCCAATTTATTTATAGGTCGTAAGGATGGAAACAGATCACAAGGATTGTTCCGCGAAGGTAGACAAACTTGTTGAAAAGCATACATGGATAGCATCTGAAAAGCAACTTTTTGGAAAAGGAGGGACAGATTATGATTTTGAATCTTGTGATCCGTATGTAGCTAGAGAAAAACTTGAAAAACTTCAGGCAGATCAATCAGGGTATGTTAATGCAACCTATATTGTCTTCACATTCTTGAAGTGCAATATCAAAATAACAGGCATTCTTCTTCTTTTCCTGGTTTTTTATTTCCCTCATGAAGCTTGGAAAAAAGAGTGAACAAGAAGGTTATGGCTATGTTTGAGAAAGCAGAAGATGAATACAATGCTCTGATATCGAAGAAAAATACTATCGAGGTCAGTTGCAGAAGGCAGAGAGCGCCTTTACAATGTATTTCAATAGCTTCGTGTGCCATCATCACTAATGCAGTTTTTTGGTTTTTTTTCCTAGAATGACAAATCAAAAATCACAAAAGTGATTGAGGAGCTTGATGAGAAGAAAAAAGAAACCCTGAAAGTTACGTGGGTTAAAGTTAACCAGTGAGTATCTATCTTTTCTCCAACAATGAGTTTTTCTTTGCTCTTAGGCTCATGATCTCGTTCCTCCATGTCTGAAATGAAAATATGATATATCAACTTATGTTAAATCCTTCTTTTTTAGGGATTTTGGATCTATCTTTTCAACTCTACTACCTGGCACCATGGCAAAACTAGAACCTCCTGAAAGCGGTAATTTCCTTGATGGTCTTGAGGTGCGTGTTGCCTTTGGAAAAGTTTGGAAACAGTCTTTATCAGAACTCAGTGGAGGGCAAAGATCACTTCTTGCGCTATCACTAATATTGGCATTGCTTCTCTTCAAACCAGCTCCTCTTTATATATTAGATGAGGTACAGCTCTGCTTCTCAATTTCAGATTTCTCAGTTCCCAATTGATATTTCAAATTACAATAGAAGATCTAAAGGGTCTGTTTATGTTTCTGATGTGGAACACTGGTATTCAATAACAATTGGTGAGTGAAAAGAGAAATACTCATGATTTTGATTTATTCAGGTTGATGCAGCTCTTGATCTTAGTCACACACAGAACATAGGAAGAATGATAAAAGCTCATTTCCCTCACTCGCAGGTCTAAATCTCTATTTCAAGCCTTACTAATATACTCTTATGTGTGTTTACTTAAATCCAATTTTGGCCTCACAACCTTCTCTGCTTTTGAAACTCTATTCTCAACAGTTTATCGTGGTCTCGCTGAAAGAAGGAATGTTCAACAACGCCAACGTTCTTTTCCGAACAAAGTTCGTTGATGGAGTTTCAACAGTCCAAAGGACAATAACAAAGCAGACCAAGTGATACGTCTTATACGTCATTAATTAAGATCAAGAATGTATTCCAAACACTATTCATCACTATGCAGATTTGCAATCCCATTTAGAATTTTACAGCTTAATGTTTTACTTTGTATGTCTATATTTTTAAGCTAAAAAACTTACTTGGGAGCAATTTGGCAGTTCCTTGTAGCACTCTCTTTGCATTGAAAATCAAGATCTTTTGTATAGAATATGACTGCTTTAGGCAATGTACTGCACTAGTAATCAAGATCATCATGTTCCTGAAAGAGTTGCACAAGGTGATTTAAAGTGCACTCAAAGAGTGAGCTTGATTAACTGAACCAACCTTGAGACTTCGACATTTCACTTTACTCTCTTGAGCTACGATTTGGTATAATAATTCCGCACAAGTGGTATTACTCCGCCGTAAAACAAGGCAAGAAAGGTCATGATAGCCTTACCTAAGCAATACTCAAACGTATTTGCTTCAAAAGCACACCCTAGAAACGTTCCAACGAAATTACCAAACAATAGTGTTTTGCTTCGCGTAAAAAAATATTTTGGGCATCAATTTTTGTTTTGCTTTATGCATTAAATTACTTTGGACCGGCTCTCCACAAAGGCAATGGTTTGCGCAGAGACTCAGAGCTCGAGAACAGAAACGATGGTTAGTTAAAACGTTAGTGAACTTTTTTTCTTTGTTTTTGTTTCTTTAGTTTCAGCGGTAACTCAGCCTTATATAGATCATTTAATTTTAGTGGGTCACTGGGTTGGACTGGTATGAGCTTTTAGTAATTAACTGCTTTAAGACGCGTGATGAAGTGAGCTTTTTTCCCACCGTCTTTTAGAATTACAAAATAATCTTGGGGGATTTTCAAAAATATCATTTTTCCTATATGTCATTTTTAAAAAATACGTTTTCATGTTATCTATTTTTAAAAATATCAATTTTTTATAGATAAAATGACTAAGTGAAGTTATTAGTTTGAGATTGGAATAGAGTTTTAATGAATTAAAAATATCCTGTCCATAATCTTTAACAATCTTTCACTTATTCACTTTTAATGATTTTGTTAGAACTCTTTAAAAATCTTCGTAAATTAGAATCCAATATCACCCCCTAAATTCTAAGCCCTAAGTTCAAAAGCAAAAAAAATTCTAAAAATAAATTTAACATATTGTAATTGTGTAAAAGAGAGTAAAACTGAAAATGTTTTTTAAAAATATATTTTTAAAAAGTATATCTAAAAATGATATTTATAACAAATTCTCAATAATTTTTAGTAGTTAACCAAAAAAAAAAATCAATAGCAGTTTATGATTATTCCTCGTTCATTTTTTTTAATAATGAGATTCAATCAATTAGCTTTAAGTTTAATGTTAGTGCAAATCAATTATTTCGGATAGAGTGATGGCCCAATGGGCAGTAAAGCTGGTTAAGTTTGGTTCCGTTCTTTTTGTTTGTAGGATTTGTATCTATCGAGATTTCCGGGTTCTGAAAAATGTTAATGTTTTCCTTTTATTTGAAGACTTTTTTCTTTCTTTAATTCAAAACCATTACTAAAAAAAACCACCATAACGTTCAAAATGATGGTTTACCGAGGTTCCTATAGATTGTGGATTCCAAACGCTCAAACCAAGACGCAAATTTAAGAAGCTTCAGTTCTAAGATCTTTTGTTTACGGATTCAATGGTCTACTAATTGAGTGCTTGCATGCGCTACTAAATGCAAGATTAGGCTAAAGAAAGTCAACAATATGCAGTAATACCAAGCATAATTTCTTTAAATATAGAACAATAACTTAATGTACAATTCGTTTTCATCATATAGGAGTTTAGTATTAGAGATAACTATGAAATAAAAACAATAGTTCTGTTTATGTAAAAGATTCGGAATTCAAACTATCACAATGCATTTTGTCATGATGATTTATTTGTTTCAACCGCCACAACTTTAATAAAGACCAACAGAAAGATACATTTGATCTAATTTGCTTCGTTTTATTTTTAAAGAATATTATTCAACTTCTTGCATGAGTCACGAAAAGGTTGATAGACAGAGAATATATAATCACAATGGTAGGAGAAAGATACATTTAAAGAAATTAGAAAACAGAGAATCATTTTCGTTATCGAATTTATAAAATATGAGAGGTCAAAATATAAATGAAAAAATTATTAAAATTAAAGTAGGAGTAAGCGGTAGTTGACATTTAATTCTAGTTTACAATACTAAATAGGACTGCAAATTCCCAAATGACTAAGAAAATAATAAATCACATGGAAAAAAGATTTGTGAAATCTTTTGGCGGTGCACTAGAAAGGCAGGAACATGACTGTCTTATGTTGTAAAATACTACATGACCCAACATTACATTTAATTTTATTATTTTAATTATGAAGTTTTATCCTTTCAAGAGATTAGAAAATTAATTCAATTGTCAACGCTTAATTCATAGTATGTAATTTGGTTAGTAAGCCAACGGTCGTTTGCATGCAATCACATTCTATTTGACTTCCACTCTCTTTGAAAATTTTATTCAAATCAAATCCTTGACAAGTAATCATATGTCAAACCGCCCTTTCAAACATCTTATTAATTAGTATAATACAATTATTAAAACTGATACTTCAAAATATTTTAATCCTAACAAACGCCTCTTCGAATGTGGATGTGATTCAATAATATTTTATTCATTCATACTATAAAATCAATAGTCTATTCCTGATGATTCTTAATATTTGTAGTGTTATTGTCTATCTTTGATTGTTAATTTATCATCAATAACAATAAAACCATTTTGTGGAGATAAAATTAAACAAATAAACATTTTTTTTTTTTTTTTTATAAATGTAAAAAATACTTTGATTTCTCACATGTTGGAGATTAGTGTTGAGATCGGATTAAACAGAACAAAAGAAAACATGCATGGTATTTTGTGAAACGATAAAATACTTATTAGTGGTCATTTGTTATGGAAGATAATGCTTAGACCATTACTTCAATTAAAAGTTAAATGAGTAGAGATTCTTTTAACAGTTGACAAAACAAGTAACTAGCGTGAACAATTCCAGTGGAATATGATCAAGTTGCAAAATATAAAAAATGCAAGAGCAACCATATTTTGGAAACACTCAAAACACTAATGAGGAAATTTATTGAGAGAAGATATATTCATCTTGAGGTTTGAGAGATGAGGATTTGGGTAGGCTAAGAAAATCCCAGAAGACATGGGAAACTCTCGTGCTTCGATACCTCCACATTCCTAACCTTATTATATTTCAAAAAAAATTCTAAAAACATTAAGTATCATAATATTCCATAAATAGGTCATATATTTCTTACATACTCCATGATATTTGATGTCACAACGAAATTGTTGTATAAAGAAACGAAAAAAGTCAAGCTCATTGACCTTTTAATGGCCTATATATACATATCATAGACGCAACAGAGAGTAGAAAGAAACTCACACTAAGATTGGAGAGAGAGAATAAAAGAGACAAGAAAGAGAGAAGATGAGGAGTGACATGGCACGTCTCAGGTGTGGAAGACGATTCCATTACTTGGAATGGGAACTTATTGTCCTCAGAAAAACCAAGAGAGCACCATCTCAGCCGTCCATCAGGCTATCAAGGTTCATTTTCATCTATTTACTTTTGATTATATATAACACAAAAAAAAAACTTTATCAAATGATTATATAATATATAGGTTTATCATTTTTTCACCATTCCCATAAGCTTATAAGATTTTTCCATTGGAATGAAAGCAGATAGGGTATAGACATTTTGACACAGCAAAGATATATGGATCAGAAGAAGCTCTAGGCACTGCACTGGGACAAGCTATCTCCTATGGAACTGTCCAAAGAGACGATATCTTTGTCACTTCCAAGTTATGGTCTAGTGATCACCATGACCCTATCTCTGCCCTCATACAAACTCTCAAGTAAGATTCTCTCCCCAAACACTCACCTACGGATGAAGATCGAGAGTTCGATCTCATGATCACATTTTTTTTATGACCTATAGGACAATGGGTCTAGAGTATCTAGACAATTACTTGGTGCATTGGCCAATAAAGCTAAAGCCAGGAGTGAGTGAGCCAATACCAAGGAAGATGAGTTTGAGAAAGATTTGGGTATTGAAGAAACTTGGCAAAGCATGGAGAGATGCTTGGAGATGGGTTTATGCAAATCTATTGGTGTTAGCAACTTCTCTTCTAAAAAGATCTTTGATCTCCTCGATTTCGCTTCTGTCCCTCCTTCGGTTAACCAGGTTTGATACCAACATTATTACCAAGATTTCTTGTTGGAAAATTCAAGAAATGCTGAGATGGTGCTCTCTTGGTTTGATGGACGGCTGAGATGGTGCTCTCTTGGTTTAAATTGTATAGGTGGAGATGCATCCTTTGTGGAGACAAAGAAAGCTAAGAAAAGTGTGTGAAGAGAACAATATCCATGTAAGTGGATATTCCCCAATTGGCGGGCCAGGGAATATTTGGGGATCAACGGCTGTGATTGAACACCCTATCATCAAATCCATTGCTCTCAAGCATAATGCCACTCCTGCTCAGGTAACTCCAGAACTGAGTCCATTCCTCTTTGTAGTTTAGGAGACTTGGTTTGGTTGACTTCTAACTAATAATTTATTTACATATCTGTAAATGAAGGTGGCTCTAAGATGGGGAATGTCAAAAGGGGCAAGCGTGATAGTGAAGAGTTTTAATGGAGCAAGAATGAGAGAGAACAAGAGAGCCTTAGAAATTAAACTGGATGATCAAGACTTGTTACTCATAGACCATTTGGAGGAATGGAAGCTCATGAGAGGAGAGTTCCTTGTTAACCAAACCACAAGCCCGTACAAATCTATCCAACAACTTTGGGATGGTGAGATTTAGTTGACTAGGGTTTCACACACATCATTCACTTCAAAATGTAATTTCATCTTCACATTCTCTTTGCATATGATCTTTTCATATTTGTGGTATATATATCAAGTCATTACAACATGAAAGAACGTCCTCTTTGTTGATTTTGATTCAATCCTTTTCAACGAACTAAATCAAGTTCTGAGAGTCCTCTGCTAGAGCTAGAGGATCAAAATCATTGTCGCCGGCAAGACCGTTTTCCAACCTAACAAAACAATTTTTTGATTAGCTAAACCGGTACCGGCTCAACTTGGTCTAATTATAATATTTTTGGTCTTATTATAATTTCCAACTAAATTAATTGGTATTGGGTAGTTGGTATTGTTATGTTAAACCGGTAATTATAAATTAATCTGATCATCCGGTAATTATAAATTATTATCTTCTTGAATTGCGACGACCCGACCCGATCGATTATCGGTTCTTGAGGGAGAATTCACTTGAAAGTGGGCCTTAACCTATGGGCCTCAGTAAAGTCAGTTTGGAGTAAAATAAGAATGCAGCTATGAACAGTATTTACCGTCGATCAATTTCAACTCATCGGTCATCGGATTTCAAACTATAATTTTAATCTAGAGCCTTCTACAGCCGATTTTAATTAAACAGCTTTTTGTAGCCAAGGCAAGTTAGACCACTTTGCCATTTGGATTTGTGTCAAAAAAAACTTTTTCTGTATAATTTTATTATCTTGATGCAAAAACTCGAAACTCGAGTGGATTCAACAGAGGCCTCATCATACAGAGAAAAAGAAGTTTGTCACATACAGTTTTTATTTATACAAAACAAAAAAAAAGTGAAATAAAAATGAAAGAAAAGTAGACAACGTTGCAAAAGGAAAAGTCTCACATAGAAAGTGAATAAAAAGGAAAACTTTGGGTGAGTCGACTTCCACACGATTGGCTTCCTCTAAGAATATGACACATGTATGTAACCCATCCACTTCGACGACCGGACGAGGCACTAGTCCTCCGTGTAAAAATCGAGAAAAAGAGACAACTTTTTGTCTTCTGCCATAAATTAAGTAATTCCTTCTTAAAAGCAATTGATACACCTTAGTTTTTTTCTTTATAGCATATTCCATGTTAAAATATAACTCGTTAAGCAAAAAAACTATATTATCTTATGTAAATGATTAGTTGGTTAGTGATCACTAAGTATTGTATTATATATATTAGCTAGCCATCCTGCATAAAATAATAATTCACAACTATGACAATACATATGAATTTAATTTATATATAGACTAATGACTGATGATAGATTTAGCAGTTATTTATATAACCGCAATATGTGTTTATCTTTTCGTTCGGAAAGATAAAGGCACGAAAGAAGACATGAAAAAGATATTGAGAATTTTTTTTCTTCAAAAAAGTGAAAAAGAGAGTAAAAGAGTGGCACCATCCTTCTTTTACGAGCGGACGAATAAA